>NW_009915807.1:0-4785 GCF_000696875.1 Nestor notabilis | reverse complement strand
TCAGGCACTCTTTCTGTGGTTTATATTTCTAGGTAGACTATGATAATCATGCACTTTATAAACATGGCAAAACAGGTCGTAGACAGTCCCCTGTCCGTATCTTCACGAATCTCACCCCAAGTATGATTGTACTTCCTGTGGAAGAGGGTTATAGGTAAGATGTATTAACACTGAAGTGACTGAAAGAGTATGTTTGTTCTTAAGTAAGGCATAAAGTCTCTGAAGAGATGGTGCTGTTCGGTATTGTCTTGCCTAACCTTTGGGTGCCACCTGAAGAGCACATTCCTATCTCTTATTCTAAGGTAGCATGTTCTGTAAACAGCATGTAGGAGAGCAGGGCACCTAAAAAGAAGTTTAGATTTTCCGTTGTGGAATAATGAGATTTCTCAGCTTGTCTGTAGGAAATTTTATGTACACCTATGAGAGGTATTAACAGCTGTGCCTGATAATCAGCTTGGTTGAGACAGTAGTTAATAAAATGAACATTAAGAGAAGCATCAAGGACAAAGAAATTGATTTGATTTGATTTACTGTGTGGCTTTGATTTAGTAGTGTGGCTAATGTGGATTCAAACACCTGAATTTTATTATTTGGATGTTCTAAATAGCCAAAGTGGTGATATTCTGCATCAAAACCATCATCTTTAATTTAGCAAAGTGATTCTGCACTCTTTATTGTTGAGCTTGTATAAAATTAATTTATATTGATTTGTGAGCAAATAGTGGACCAGTACATTTAAATTTTGTTTTTCCAGGTTTTGCACCATATGTCAGCGGTATGTTAGTTCTGGTAACCAGCACTGTGAGATATGCAATTCATGTACATCAAAGGTAAGTGTTTTTGACTTCTTTCTGTATAGCAGTTTTAGCAGTAGTCAAATAATAACTTCTGTTATATTTGCTCTGGTAAAAACTTACTCTGACTCTGACTTCATTGGGAAACCCCAAACAGTTCAGTTTCCTAGACTTATTATTGATTTCACAGGACATCATTCATAATTCACTGGGAATTAATTTCTCTTTCCCCAGTTCTTTTGTGTTGGAAAGAGGACAGGAAAAGTTTGCCACTTACACCATACCTTATTCATCAGTAGTCTGTTGACACATATATTTCTTACGTTTTAAAAATTGTAGGCTTGCTAATTTCTAAATGCTGCAGTTGTCGCAGATTATCAGGACTGTTGTTTCCAAGTTACAGCCCTTCCTGCAGAGGACCCGTTTCTGTAAATAATGGGGACCACACATTCAGTTCAGTTTCAAGGTACAACAGTGGGGTTTTTTTAAACAAACACACACACAAAGAAATAAACAGTGCGTTTATTCATCTTTTGTAGGACGGTAGGCGATGGAAACATTGTGCTCTTTGCAAAAAGTGTGTAAAACCCTGTAAGTATGGAAAAATACTTTTCTAAATAAAAGTACAGTTACTGTTTTAGATATAGTCCGAAGAAACTGAGATTGCAAACCTGAAAATATTCTGTAAAAGAAATAAAATGTAATTTCTCAGAAGACACAGAGTAAAGGAAAACTCTCAATTTCACTTGATAACTGAAGGTATACTTGCACCATGTGGGAATGTGATAAATTTTTGTCAAGGCGTACTAAATCCCATTCATACTTGTTATGGGAAAACTTAAATACTTTGATTTTTTTTTGTCTCCTAATGTTGTCAGCTTTTTCATTAGAATTTCATAAACAAATAGGCAACTATTAAAATGTTTGAGAGGGCATGATCAAATTACTTGCCGTTGCATTTATAGATGTGTTTAAGCAGCTGAAGCAATCATTTTTGTTACTGATACAGAAATTGCAATTTTTAAGTCCATTTTAACATCTGGACTTTTTGTTCACTTAAGATTGCTACAGGATATCAGTTCTAATGGCAAAATAATTCAGTTATATTGAAATAGTCATACAGTATACCTACCTGGCTGCCTTACGAAATGTGATAAGGGACCAGAAACTGACTGCATCCATCTCTGTAAAACTAAAACCAAATTAAAAACCTGGCAGTATAGCCTGTATTTGAAGCTTAGTTTCAGAATGATAATTCTAAAATTTTTAAAGATCATAAATCATGTTACTTATTTTGCAGCTTGGCTTCACTGTAACAATTGCAACTCCTGTGCTCTTCAAAACCACACTTGTGAGAAGGCTGATGCTGGCTGTTTTGTTTGTGGCAAGGCAGGTCACAAACGTAGTACCTGTCCCAGTCTCTGCCGCAACAGAAGAGCTTGCAAGTAAGTGTAATACTGCATTAATATAGTAAAAGACAACATTCAGATGAGATTAGATCCTGTTTCATGGAAATTATCTAGAAAGAGATGATTTTTGCCTTTGGGTGCTGATACCAGCTTTCACCATTGCCCACTTGCTATATCTCTGGGGTATATATACCGAAGGGAAGATATGATAAAAGGCAAGTCACTTACTGTGGCTCCTAGTTCCTTAAGTGACTTTTTTCCCAAAGCTGATTTATATGGATCCCAAATTTGGTGTATGGTGTGTGGGGTAGCTCTATCAAGAAGATTCAGAATTAAAGTAATGAAACACTTATAAATCCTTCAGATTCCTCATAAAAGGGCAGAGAAAAGAGTTGCTACTATGCTCTTTTTATTGCTTCCTGGTTCTCTGGCTTTGTTGTGGCATCTTTTTTCCTTCTGGTATTTCAGGTGCTCTCTGTCATATGGTCTAAATCTCCACCATGTAAAATCTGTATTAATGAGGCTCACATTATGTACTTCTATTCTGCCATGATTGTGCTTCTATAACATACACAAGCACATACTTGTATGTATCAAAAGACAAAAAATAAATGTGTGTGATGGTCTTCAAATGGAACTAACTCAGAAGGGGAAAGGAGATTTGCTTGGAGGTGATAGAGCAGTTGGCCCAGTATCTCTAGTTCAGGATAGTTGGCTGACACTTCTGTAACTTCCCCTCCAGAGTGCATGGGTTGGTTTGTCATTCTTGACTGGAGTGGCTGTAGCAGTGGAAATGCAAATCTTCCCTCTCAAAAGATGTGCCCCTGTTGATAGTGAGATTTGGATAGTTAACCTTTTGGGGCAGCATCAAGAGATTCACCAGGTGCCTGCTTGGGTGGTAGAGGACTTACAGGTATATTGCTTCATGTCCTGCTGTGACATTAATCTGAGTTTTGGATATGGAGATAAAAGGTAGCAATGTTTTCTTTTTACATATCTCTTTTAAAAACTCCCTCCCTTAACATTTTTTTTCTTTGCTAAAAAAAGTAAAAAGGATACTTAAGTAATGAAATCTCATCTGTTTCTCCTGTCAAATAAGGCACTGCTCCATTCATTGCACTGGAGCGTTTAGGCCTTTCAGGCCATCAGTTACTTCTTTTGCTGATTTGTAGCAGAAGATAATTTCGGTTTCTTTTTCTAACAATAACAGCTGTATATTTTATTTGTTAAAATAGTCAATGGTTTGTGTTATGAAATACATCCTTTGTCAGAGACTGAAAACAATCCACTTGCTACTTAGACTTAGGTCCTGTGTTATCTGCAGGTGTCTTCATAATGTTGTTAAACTGTATATAATTTTTTCCAAACCCTTCTGTTATGTATTTGTGCATTATATATTGAGTATGAAATTCTGTAAGTGCTTTTTTATACTTGGTGAGTGGCATTTCTTAATTTTCTATATCAGTTACAAGGTAGAATGCTAATTAATTATTTTACATAAATGAAAAATAATTAATGGCAGTAAAATGGACAGTTTTAGAAGGATTAGATGTCATAACATTGTAAGATGGAATGTTCCTTGTACTTTTTGTGAGTTTATGGACTTCTGAGGTCATATACTTCCATGGACAGATTATTTAAAGTACTAGCAAATGTAGAGGTACATTCTCCACTTTAATCTGTATGTTCCTTTCTTGCTTTACAGACCTGACAAAAAAACAAAGGCAGAAAACTCTGGAGAGGGTAAATATGCTGTGAAGTGTGCCATATTCTCCAGGAAGAAAGTAAAAAACAAAAGGAAAAGAAAAAAAGACCTGGCTTTGCTTGCTGATACATAGTTACTTTTTATTAGGGCCAGCCTGTGATTCCATTTTCTAAAAATGTTAATATTAGCATCCAAAATAAAACCCGATTCAATAAAAAGTGACAATTCTTTCTTTATACACCATTACTGGCATAAAAAAAAAGTGCTGAGTAAAATACAGACTTACCATGTGTTTGTATAATGTGACAGTTTTGCGTGTTTAGGATTAGCTGGTTGTCTGATTTACTGGGAATCTGAAGGTAAGGGAGGGGTACTGCTGAGTGGCGAGGTGTTGGGGGATGCTCTGGTGGTGGTGGGAAGGGAGGAGCTGATGAGGGTAGGTGACGGGAAGGCACAGGCTATTGGGAATGCAGGCTCTGTTAGTTGCAGTGCTCACAGTACAGGGCTGGGCTTTTTTGGGCTTTCTCTCAAGTGGAAAAGCCCAAGAATGGAAAAATAAAAACTACTTCAGAAGTTAAGTGAACAAATAACCTTGTTAAGTGTGTTTCAGTTTGTTTTTAAACTACTTCCTCGAGTTAAATTAAAAAAAAAAAGACAAGTTTTAATGTTTTGTTTTGTCACTGCTGGCAGAGGTGGGGTATGTTGTAAAAATGATAGGGATGAGTGTCAGTGCAGTGTGGTTTTGGGTGTAAGCGCAAGAAAAACGAGGTTTTGTGTTGCAGCAGGAGGGGATGAGCCCTTCTGTGCCGTTAGCTGGAGTCAGAGCAGCGTCGCTTTGCACTGGGAGGCCAGGCTGGGCTTCCCCCACACAGCCACC
>NW_009915806.1:0-32248 GCF_000696875.1 Nestor notabilis | reverse complement strand
GTCGGGGCCGGGGCCAGGGCCGGGGCCCGGAGGAAGCAGCCCTCCCGGGGAGGGCTGCAAGAAGAAAATCACCTCCGATATTTATATGCTAATAACGGACGGGAAGTGATGGATTTTATGTTAGGTAAAACAGCTTTATTCAAGCAAAAGTAAGATACTGCTAATTATAAAGTCAATGAAACTAACGGTGGTGTCGATTGATCCCCGAATAAAGAAGTTAATTAATACGTGCACGAGCAGCTAATATTGCAGTCCGGTCACTGCGGCCCTGCAGTTCCCTTCCCAAGCAGAGCCTCGAATGTTCCCAAGTCTACCCCAAATAAACTTGTCATATCTTACCTGCTCAATTTAAAATACAACTAGTTTAAATACAGCCTTGTGCAGGTTATTGATGTATGTAATGTAAACTGTGATGGATACATACAATGTGAATTTTCGATCTTTACAATATGCTCAGATATTGGCATGCCTGTCTTCAAGATGATTGCAATAAAAAACATGAAAAATGTGCTTTCATCATAACAGAGAAAGAGGATTGGGTGGTGTAAGAGAGCTGTGTATTTTTTAGAGCTGCTGTGATTAAAATAAAATAGCCTTAACAGGATATTTTTGGACAGGAATACTTACATTCTTGGTGTCCTTGGACTGGAATACCTTATAAGTCTGTAGGCCGACAGAAGCTGGCCAGATCTCTTCTGTTTCTATTCTACTTCTCAGGGTGTCTGAACCTATGTAAAACCCTGTAGGTTTCATGAAATTTAATTGTGGGTGTTTCATGAGCCAACTGGTGCACATACAATATATGCTTTCTGCAGGTAAAATTTTAGCATGGGTTTACATGGAGATGTACTGGCCTGAGAGGGGGATTTGGAGAAGAGATCAAATAAATCATGTAGGAAGGAGTAAACACCTGTTTCCATCCTCATAGAACTGATTGCATTTTCGTGGCAGGACCTTATGCAGATTGTTTCTTGGTGAAGCAGCAGTTTCCACATTTTGCTTGCTCTCCGTATCAGCACGATGTTAGGTGAGCAGCAAAGTGCAATGGCAGCCAGATGTCTCACAGAAAACCCCAGACACTGCTGCGCGAACTCCTACCATAGATTTGAACTCTCCATATAGGAACACCTAAAAGGAGAAAGAAAGAAAACATCAGGTTTGCCCATGCGCATAAAAGCACATGAAAACGTGCTAGGTACTGTGTCTAAAATTGATTGGTCTCATATTGTTCATTAGCAGCTCAGCTTTATTCCAGGCAAAGCTTTTAACCAGCGCACTTCAACTTGCCTTTCAGAAAAGCAGCATCCGAAGAGCACTTGAGCCTCTGTGGCATCCAGCCGATGGTTCTGCGCAATATCAGTCTGCCCGTATGGGTACAGGGGTCCTTCAAGCGAACTGCGGCTGAGTACTCAAGGAATAAATAATGTGCTTTGTGTAACAGTACACACTGTGCTAACTGCTGCCCAGTAAATATTGATACTTGTCCAATTTTGTGACTGTCCCATTTAATTTGCCCTTGGATTTTCAGTTTCTCACAATTTCTAAGCTTCTTTAACCTAACCTTGAAGTAAAAGTGAAAAGCACCTTAAAGGTCAGCAACGGCATAGATTTAAAAAATAAAAGCAGCGAATTGGTATCACCCTTGTGTTTTTAAGATAAGCAATAAAGTTCTGACAGGAACTGGAAAACCTGTGCTCATTTTTGTCCTTTCCTGCATTTAAGCTGCTACAGCCCCTGGTTTTGGTGGAGGATCTAATAAGTGTTCTCAGAAACACAGGTTGTCACTACTCACGCTTTACATGAGCAGCCAGATTTCTCTCCAGATGTTCTTTAGGCAATTAAATTAGTGTGAATGAAGAAAGTTCTCAGTATTTTCTGCACCATGAATCTTGCTAGTCCCATTGCAGTGCATGGCTTTTAGGATGCATTTATGCTGTTTTGCCAGTTGTTACAGATTTTACTGACCGGGCAAAAGCTAAAAATCTAATGGAAAAACGGCAGAGCCCTCTATGCCTGTTGTCTTTCCCATCGGCATGATAACAGTGTGCCTTCTTTTGGTAAAGGAAAGTAACAAGCAGCACAAACCCAACACCTCCTCAGTTTGAGTTCGATATTTGTTTTCCCCTGGCAGGTGACTGTAAAGGCCTCCAGTGGTGGCTTCTCCTGCTTGCAGGCAGCGTGCCTGCTGGGAGGGGAAGGCTGTGAGCACAGGGTGCTCCTGCCTGCAGGATCTGTTGGGATCTGCTGTATTGTTTGTGTGTAATGTCACCCATGACTTGCACATACTGACACTCTGCCGACATATGGCTTTTGTTTTGTGCTGTGGAGGGCAGCCTTTTCAGCAACAGTGTTTTGCACTTATATGAGAGAGACTTAACTTTTCGTAGAGAAGGAAGGTAAGCTAAAAGAATAAAAAAGGAAAAACTGCTGCTTTGCTCCAGCAGCTAATGCTGCATAACCATCCTACTTCTGTGGTCTCAGGAAGTGGGTGATTTTGACTCTCATGCCCCTTTTTCTGTCACCCTGGCCTCAAGTTGCTAGTGCTTTCTGTAAGATAATGGAAAAAAGTATGTATGCAAAGGAGATCTACTTACCCCTCCTTTTCTCTGTGGTAAACTTTTTAATACTGCAGTCATGAAAGATGTTTCAGAACATTTTTCTTCATAACAAAGGTTTTATGGCCTCTGCACATCGGACATGCTGTTCATTAAACAGTGATCTGATACCATCAGTCTCCTTTCACACAAGTAAAAATCACCTAGGAAGAATTCTGAGGGAGAATTCTGAAATAGGGAGATACAAAGTGCACTAACCATGGGCCAGTGCTCTGAGCAAGCAGTAGTGTGACCTAGGCAGCAGCTACAAGCCATCCTGTAGGATATAAACCCATGGCTGATAAAACACGGTGCCAGAGTAGCCTAATCTTTTCTAAACATCTACCTCAGCTTAATTTAGAGAAGGAATATAATAGTTTTAATAATGCCTTAAGAAACTGCAGCTACATCTCCGCTCAGGCTGACATTCCACATGTTACAGGCTAATATCCACCACGGTGCTCCACACTTGGGTTTTCCTCCAGGATTCTGGAAGTGCATCTGCAGGTCCCTAATGGTTTGTGCAGCCGCATGGCTGCAGGCTCTATTAGCAGTGCCTGCACTTCCTTCCCTTTCTGCCCAGCCTGATGCCTTTGTGTTTTGCTCTTAGAAAATGCCACCCTGGATTTTGTGTCTTCTGGAAGAGGCAGCAAGTGGATACAAGCTGGTCAGCAGTCGCTTCTGTGCAGTTGACAAGCTGATCAGCAGCTGTTTACATCCAACCCTCAGTGTTTTGAATGCACAGTTCAAGAATGTCCCCTGCACCTCTATCATGCCTTGAGCTTTTTGGCATCCTGGGTTTGCTTAAAATGATCTCGTGTCACTGTGAAATAGTAAATACTGGCAATTTGCTCAGAACTCAGAAGCTGTGGAGTTGCACTTACTTAACAGTTCCTGCCCTGTGAAACACAACTATTTTAATTCTTCAGTCATCTGCCTCTGACTAGCACCTTCACTGCCATGGTCACAAGCTCCAGCAAGATGTTAACATGTTCCACACACTCCATAACGTGGGAAGCATCTTGTCACTCCAATGTTATGTGGCCGCTGCCTCCATTCCTGTTTCGCCAGGAACAATTTAGAACTACTATTTTATTTTCCTTACAGGAGAACATATCCTGTTGGTCACCATTGACGCAAACAGCAGATGCATCTTATACATGATGGTGGAGTGAACCTATGTTTGAACACAGCTCACGCTACAAAGAGTGCTTGGAAAATAAGAATTGGCCATGTTATTAGAAAGCATCTGAATTTTGGATGCAACCAGAAAGAGCCACAACATTTCTTGGAGGTTATTTTAGTTTACTGACTAAAATAGTTCTGGTGAGAGCTGTGACCAAGACATCATGCCCCCCAGTGTGCCAGAGAGTCGCAGAGGGTGCTTTAGCCCTTGGACCGTGCACCATACCATGGCAAAACCAGCAGTATGCAAATTGTTAGTACTGACACCACCACACTTAAGGGTATCTTAGTTGTCCTTTGAGTAAATAGTTAAGTGGTGACAACTTGACAAGCAATTACCAAAATTGTTAATCTGCTGAAAATTAAGATATTGCCTGTAGCCGGTTGTAAAATAGCTGTGAATACTCAGATTATCTTTTATGCCATTCCTCTACTTAATGTGCATACATTATTTATTATGCAGATATCATTTTATGAAATATTTGGATTTGGAAGTGTTTTGACACGTGGTAATCTTTAGGAAGAAGGTAAACATATTCTTTTTTAAAGAAAAGGTAAATAAAGTATTCCCCCAAAATACCTTTGAGAGGTTAAATGGAGGACAATGGGAACCACATGTAAATTCCCATGCTGCCTCTGTGCAGGAACATTTGTATGGGTTTCCACTGACTTTGTTGACTGCTGCAGAAACTCTGCTTGGATGAAGACCACAGTACCAAACCTATAAGAAAAAAGAAAACAACAGGCTGATGAATTAACTAGGTTTGGTACATTTTAAATATGTCTTGTTATCACCTCCCGTATGAAGACAGGCTGAGAAAGTTGGGGCTGTTCAGCCTGGAAAAGAGAAGGCTGCGTGGAGACCTTATAGCAGCCTTCCAATATCTGAAGGGGGCCTACAAAGATGCTGGGGAGGGACGCTTCGTCAGAGACTGTGGTGGTAGGACAAGGGGTAATGGCTTTAAACTTAAACAGGGGAACTTTAGGTTAGATATAAGGAAGAAGTTCTTCACAGTGAGGGTGGTGAGGCACTGGAATAGGTTGCCCAGGGAAGTTGTGAATGCTCCAACCCTGGAGGTGTTCAAGGCCAGGCTGGACAGAGCCTTGGGCGACATAGTTTAGTGTGTGGTGTCCCTGCTCATGGCAGGGGGGTTGGAACTAGTTGATCTTAAGGTCCTTTCCAACCCTAACTATTCTGTGATTCTATTCTATGATAGTTACTTGAACAGCCATTAATATAAAGAAATACCATTGTTACATCTGTTCTTACTCTGGAAAGGGATGCTGACTAATCCATATGGTTTCTGGCAATTTTTTTAGATAATTTTTCTCCTTGTTCAGTACCCGCAGGTGTGATTTTGGTTGTTCTTATATTGCTGCAGCTGCCAGGCTGCAGGAGAAGATTCCCTGTTCCTTTTGAACAGCAGATTCTTACGTGGTGTAACCAGCGGTAGCTCTGTCTTACACTCATTGCATCAGGAAGGGATGTGATCCTTAGTGGGTTCTGTCCGTCCTTGTTTTATGCAGCTGACAAACAGCTTTCTAATATGAAGCAGATGAAAATTTTTACATATGTTATCAGCTTAATTACAGAAATAGTTTACAGTATTTTCCTACCTAGGTAAAGGATTTTGTATGAATTTCAAAAGTAATTTAACCATAGTAATACTTCTAAAGGCAAGGTAAATATTTGTAACTCATAAATTATTTTATGTTCAGATGTAATTAGTTTAGATTAATTTCTAATGGACTCTTTTTGCTTGTAATCAAGAACTTATTTTCATGGGCCAGGGAAATGCCTGTGAATTTTCTCTCCGAGCTTTCTTTCATAACATCTGCGCTGAGACTCCTCAGTTAAACAATGGAAAGGCAGGATTTACAGAGTGTCAGCTCACCATTCTATTCCTGGAGAAAGATGAATTAAGCCTTCAGTTATAAAAGGAACATATATACTTCAAAACAATTGTTATTAACCAAGATACGTCCAGGGTCAGGCTAGGTTATGTATGATGTATTCCTAGGAGTAATTTATTTTACAGCTATTTAAATCATGAATACATTTTAAGTTTTTCCAAGTTTTTGCGTAAGTTTTATAAGTGTCCTGCTTAGTTTTTGGAAAAAAGTAAAAATTAACATTACCCAGGACTAGACTTCTTTTTTTTTTTTAAACTATTTCCTCTGTGCTCCTACAGTCATTGTTCATTACCACATGGAACCATGGGGTGGTTCAGTGTACTTCAGGTGTTGTCCATAAGAAGACAGTAAATTCAGTTCTGTGTTATTTCAGAAAACTTGCAGATACATAGACTGATGTTAGGGGATCAAGCATGCAAGGATAAGGAGTGGAGCAGCAAGAATATTAGTTCTGCCATTGGTAACTGAAAGTGCCATTTTATGTTTAAAAATGCTTGCACTTTTGTATTTTAGCATCTATAAAATTGGGATAGTCATACTTTAAAGAGGGAATTGAATCTGCAAAAACTGTAAGAAAACTTAGAAAAATTCAGAAAGCGGTCCTCAGATCTGCACTGGTTTCTTCTTGCCTCAGGTGTCTCTACATGCAGACTTTCACTATTCCTGTGCTCTTGTTTCTGTATTACAGTCCTCCTTTTGCATGCCAGTCTGGACCCTGTGTGCTGGATGTAATCTGCACTTCAGATTGGTATATTTGGCACTTGGGAGCCAGCCTGTTTGGGAGGACCTGGGAGGTCCTGGGTAGGAGCTGCAGGGGAGGTGATCAGCTCAGGGTAAGCCCCTTTCCATCCATCCCTCCCTGAGGTATTACTGCTCTGCCATCACCTTCCCCTCCCATACAGATCTCATTCTCTTCCTTGCTAGAAAAGGAGATAAGATGCACTGAGAATATGTGTACATTTTCCAGGCAACCCATGTCTTTACGGAAGGTGAGTGCCATGGTGAGCACTCTTCTGTCTCAGATCTTAAGAGGATGTCTGCAGCAGCAGTGCTTTCCTGCTCTTTTGCATTGTTGGGGCTGCTGTCACAGCAACATTTCCCTGGGAAGATGTGACATCTCACCCTTAGAGACCTAGGAAAAAAACCTATTTCCTATGTGTCCTTAGGAGACAAAATTCTATGCATTCATAAGCATCTCAGGACAGTCAATAACACCGGGAAAATACAGCTAGATGGTATGTTTGTAGATTTAGAATATAGTGGTCCCAGGGCATCTCTGTACAGTCAGAGCAGAGCAGGAGTGGACCTCCCTGACAGCTGGAGGTCAAGGGACCTCCAGCCAACCAACTCTTAGTGTCTGGACTCATGTACTTACTATGGTGTTGCTGTCTGCAAGGGGAGTCATGGCAGGTCTTTGGTACAAACGCAGCTCACTGAAAAGGGGCTTTGCAGTTTCTGCTACCAGAGAAGAACACAGCTGTATCTCCTGAAGGATGCTGGAAGGAAGGCCACAAGCCAGGCTTTTCATAAATGTAAATGAAAAACCAAAAAATCAGGCTTGTGCACAGAAGAAAGGCATTGTCCACAAATTGCATTTTTCCTTGATTTCTTCTGTACAGCTGTTGAGTAGGCACAACCTCGTTTAGCTTTAAAGATCTAAGAAAATTATAGCCTAGGGCTCTTGGCTAGTGTTTGGGTGTTGCTCTTTTCAATGAAGTCCTTGGGAACAATTTAAGACCGAATGTCCATTGCAACTCTCTTGCTCAATACAACTGACGGTTTGCCCTGGGACACCAAGGAAGGCATCACATGTAGACAGGCTTTAGAAGAGAACCTCGTTAAAAATGTATAAAATTATCAAACACAGCTACAGCTCCTGCAGAGAAGTGACAAGCTTGTAACACTGCTTATTTTCAAGTGGTCACAAGTACTAAATGTTAAAAGTATTGAACCTCTATGAAACTAGACTAGATCAGGCAAATAAACTGAAACCACCTCTTTGAAGCAAACTGCCATTGACCCCTGAATTACAACTTTCAGACACTAGCAAAATTAGTTAATTCTATAAAGCAATCTTTTGTCTAGGAACCTGTGTGTGTTGTGCAGCAGCCACAGCAAGATCGTAAATTGACATTGAAGGTGGTGAATGCAATAAACCAGCTTCACCGTAGATGGACATAGGAAACAATTGAGCTTCCTAATGTAACAAGATGGCCAAAACAGTAGAAGCCATTCCCTAAATGCAGGCAGAACCTGGGATGAGTCACAGATTAGGAGTGTGTAGGTGGAGAGTGTCCTCATGGTGCAATGACAAGCACAGAGGAGATATCTGGGTGCTGCACTGTGTCTGCATGTGTGGCAGCCTTGCAGGGAAAACAGGAGAGAGCAGAGAGGGGAAGGGGGGTGACGCTATGGAGAAGCATGGTTTGTTTATTGTGACTGCCGAGAAAGAGTGGAAGCCACGGACAAAAATGAGGAGTGTTTCCTGGTCAGCTGGCTGCTGTTCAGGGAAATTGGACTTAGTGCATTGGTTGTAAATAAACACTGGTGTATTTGTGGAGTACTTTACCCACTCATCAATTTATTTTCCTAAATTAAACAGCCCAAAAAAGCCTGAACAGTAAGTTTGTGACACACAGGCTAGCAATACTTTCCCTCTGGCCAGATCTGCTCTGATGACTGTGTGAATTCAGAAAGAAAAGGGTGGAAGGGAATATCCACAGTTTGGCCCTTGAAATATAATTATCTTTTGAACATTTATGTCTCTACTGAAAGACCAGAATCATGGAGTATAACCAGGAAATTAAATTTTCTGTTATCCATTAATCCATCATCCATTAATGGCCACTGTCTCCACAATTCCCAGTGGCAGAGAAACCAAAACGCCTTCAAGGCAGCCAGAGGCTCCCTGTGCAGGCAGGAGGCAGGAGGGAGCACCACTGGGTGAAGGGTATGGAGACTATCCCCCTCCTTACTGAAGATCCCTCTGGGCCTGTACCTGCTGTGAATGAGGTAATTCTTGGTATGAGGATGATGGGTTACCTTCCTGGAAAGGATATGTGCAGTGATGAAAAGGAGAACAGATGACTATGAAGCTTTATGCAACATTTTTTCCCTCCACTTGATTTTGTACAAAGAGCCATGTGAATAGCCAATCCTGGCTATCAGCAAACTGCGTTCTTTTAAATACACTTAGTGCAAAATATCATTTAATTATAGCTGTCTTCCCTCATTTGCAACATATGGGTAATATTTCAATAGGTTGTGACTAAATGGAAAGCCTCATGAGCCAGTACCCTCTGTGGCTAAGATCAGTTGGCATAAATGTAACTTCACAAAGCATAACTTTGTTTTTTGAGATCCATTTTGAAGAGAATTTAAATCTAAGTAATGATTTATGTCTAAGCTCCCAGTAAAGTCATTCAGTACCCAAAATAAACTGTTACTTTAAAATTTATTTGTAGACAAACTCATATAAATTTCTTTGTATGGAAAGAAGTTGAATTCCTGTTTGCATATGAAACTCAATCTGGCCCTAAACAGAGAGCTGTGAAAACTGCCTCCCTGGGTATTTAAACAGTATGTGTTTACATGCAGCACTGCAGCCCAATAATCAGACTGCCCTTGGCTCCTGGGGTTGTGCAGCCCACACTGCCTTTGTAGGCTGAACTTGGGTTTTCAAAGGGCAAAACGTTCTTGAATTAGTCAGTTTTCGATGCCTCTATTTTGTGCTTAAAGTGTAGAGCAATGAAGCAGATTCTATTAGAACTGAATTAAAGAGGGTTTCCAACTGAGATGGTGTGTTGTGATCTTATGCCTAGCACCAGAGTGGCTTCTTGCTGGTGGCCTGAAGAGGATGTGCAGAGCTAGTGGTGCAGCATGCGTCCCCATGTAGACTTGCGTAGCAGCCTCACGCCTCTTCTTCTTAATGGAAGAGAGAAGAGTGCTTCCATGTGTTCAATGTTCCGTGTGCTCACCTACAGCCATTGACCTCCTGCAATGATTTTCCTAACCCATCCCTTGGGAGCAAGCCATGAGGTTCATAAGGAAATTCAAGTTAATACTGACTGTGCATGTAAATCCTGGCAGTGCTGGAATTTAGCACGTACAAGGAGTACAAGAGCAGGCCACGCTTCTAAACTGAATCAGAATTATCTCATGTTCTTAAGAAACTCTCCACTGGTTAGATATTTCACATATCTGGTATAAAGTTAGAAGTATTTAATAAAGTATCTTCAGAGAGAGAAATAGTATTTCAGTATCAGAGAGAAAAGGATGACTAATCTGGTTACATTTCTATGATTGCTTTTATTAAAATTTTAAATAGGATTTATTATCTGGATTTAACAAAAAAAAAATCGGCTGCCAGAAAAAAACATCAGCCCCTACCTTCTAAAGGCAGGCTGTTATGTGGTAGATTTTAGCTGATGCTGTTCTATGCTCCAATGAGAATAAACAAATTATTGACAGGTTTTCTGTGATACTGGGTATATCTTTAAAACATGTACTTCATCAGGTGTTTGTCTTTTCCTGTGTCTGCTGTCTGCAAATGCTTTAGCAGACACAGATATCTGTGGGAATACTGACCACAACAGCATATTTTATTTGTTGAAGATCAGTTTTGTATTGTGATAAAGAATATTTGCTGTGGCAGCTCGGTTTTCTTTTTTCTTTTTTTTTGAGACTGATTTATACCTGTCCAGACAGCTAAAGAAAAATGCCTTAAGACTTAAATGCACAATTACATTATCCTAAGTATTGACTATCAAATTCTTATAGTGAACTGAGTGTAAAATTCTAGATTAAAACTGAATTCTGATTAATTTAAAGTAACAAAGAAACAAAAGGAAAACCATGAGCTGTGCTTTCTGACAAACTGGAAGAGAATGGCCTGGCATGGACATGGGGCAGGACCCATGTAGATGGGATGGAAACAGTTCTGGTCTGTGGTACAGCTTCCCTGGCAGGTATTGCCATGGTCTGATAAGGCAAGAAGGAAAGCCTGCAGTGATAAAATCATGGAAAGCTGCTTCCTAAATCATCTTCTTGAAAATATTTCTACTGCGAGATGGTCTGTGAGTCTATAATTAGGACTTCAGATGGCCTCTGTGGCTAAACTCCGTGATGAGAAGCAGATATGCCAAATATAATAGCATAAGGAGAAGGTGGTGGGAGGGACGGGCGCTTATGGATGGACTTGCAGATGGGAAAAAGTTAGAGGCAAGGGGGAAATGAAGGAAAAAATGAAAAGCAAGAAATTACTAAGTTTGGAAACATTCTTTTATTTATATTCTTTAGCAGACAGTTAACTTTCTGATGATACTTTCTTCTTATATCAGTATGACTGGGACCCATTTTCTAGCTATTGCCAATTTTTCCCACTGAGATAGTGCTATTTATACTACATTTTGGTTGGGTTTGTAATCGGCAGCTTAGCAAGCTGGACTCAGACCAAGTTAACCAATTACAGACACAACTTGGTTGGTACTAGTTTGACTTTCCTAGCAGTGAATAACATATCATAAAAGTAGGCAAGTACTGTCTGAGGAGCCTCCTGCCTTGGATGGCTCATCTTGAGTGGTGAGGTCCAATAGGTGCCCAGGGTTTGTGACGTCTGGTCTCCTCCACTAACCGTATACTTTCCTTGTTTTCCTTGGGCTCCACTCTGTAATGTATCCACCCTCTTGGCATGATTTCAGGCACGGGAGCCGTTTTGGGGTGCTGGAGTGCAGGTTCATAAGAGGTTGGTACCTGCACCTAATAATCACTGCGCCAAACCACCATGGTTGTGTTAGTTACTTAAGCAAAGAAATGTACAAGTAAGGAAATGAACAACAATCAATTATACATTAAAACCAGGAAAACATTAAAAGTACCCATGATCCTGGGCACAGCCAGTATTAACTGCCAATTTTTGTTACCCCTTTTATTCATACCTTATTTGTAATTAAGGTGATATGAGAAAAACAAGTGGTAGAAGTTGAAAAAGGTGACTCACACATAGAATCATAGAATCAACTGGGTTGGAAAAGACTTTTAAGATCATTAAGTCCAACCATTATCCCAGGACTGCCAAGTCCACCACTAAACCATATCACTCAGGGTCTCATCTACATGGTTTTTGAATACTTCCAGGGATGGTGATCCTACCACTTCCCTGGGAAGCCTGTTCCAATGCCTGATTACCCTCTCTGTGAAGAAACCTTTCCTGATATCCAATCTAAACCTCCTCTGGCACAGCTTGAGGCCGTTACTTCTTGTCCTATTGCTTTCTACTAGGGAGAAGAGACTGACTCCATTACAATGTTAATTAAAAAATAATCCTCAAAACCTGTTTATTTAACTTCTTTTTTTTAAAGTTTCTAATTCTTTAATATAAGTTAGTAATTTCTAATTATTTTAGGTACACTCAGACACTTTTTTTTTTCTGATTTAAACCACTTAGAAATATAATTTTCTCTTCGTAAATTGAATGAGTCCCTAAAGTGGTTCCAGATGCCAGACATGTACATATATAACATTCCTACCAAAGAAATAGCTTTTGATACTTAATCACAAGAAACAAATTTAACAAACAAGACACTAACACATGAAAAGATAACATGGTGAGAAAAAAATCTAGGCTATAAAATCTAAATGAAACTTTTCCAGCTTGTAAAGAGGGTTTTACAAACTAACCCATGGTAAGACCCAGAAATTAAACCTGAAAAAAAGTACGAAATAACTGACTTGAGGAGAAGACAATAAAATGGAAAGGAAGGGAAATGGAAGAGAATAAAATCAGTCAGCAGACAAAAGAGGACTTAAAATGAAAAGAAAATAAGAAAACCAAAAGAAACATCAAGAAAGAATATTTTTAACAAGACAAGAATAATAAATTGACTTGCATGAGGAAAAAAAAGTGTTTGAAACACCATCAATTATAATATTTTAAAGAAAATATAACTGAAAATACACAAGAGAAAACAGAAAATATGGAAAGCCTCATTTTGTATTAATTGTGTTCCCCTTCAAACAGCACATTTCAATGCTGGAAAAACTGCTGTAATTAGATTATTGTTTACAGCAGGTTATTATTCAACTGGTTCCTATTTAGGCTGTCTATATTTGATCTAATTCTGCTAAACCTTACAGTGAAGCCTTTGAGCTGTTACCTGAAAAAAAGGACTTAATCACTTCAATGTATTTGGAACAAAAATTCTAATTATAACACCATTTTTCCTAAAGGCCTTGTGCGACAGAAGTGTGATTACACTAGGCTCCGGCTGCAGCTATACAACTTATAGCCAATAACAACATACTGGCATTTAGGTGGTTGGGTTATTTCTTGATCTTGAGTAGCTTAGACCTTGCTGTAGGAATCACCAAGAATTCCACCTTCAGTGCAATGCCAAGAAGTACAAATAACATAACCAATTTGGTACAGTCCAAATATTAATACACAATAAAAAAATTCAACCCATTATATTAGTTGTTGATAATTTGTTGCCATCACAGAAGGGCAAATAGCTGTACTTTTTGGGGAAAAAAAATTGGAAAATAGTCATAAAAAACCCAAACAAACAATTAGAGCTACCAAAATAATCACACGAATACATCAAACAAGCAAGTGATAAATATTGTATGTAGATGTTGTTACAGAGGAAAATTATTTTACTATCCTGAGTTTTAAACAACTAGGTTACCACATTTTGCATGTTATGGCACTATTATATTAGACACTAAAATCAGATTTTAACCTACTTTTAAATGTTCTTCCTTTCCCTTCACTCCTGGGTTTGAAACTGCCATTTGTGTAACCATTCTCTTGGCTTCCACTGTTTCTTTTAACTACTCCACAATTATAATAGCTCACTAATAGACCGTATCATTGATAAACTTCCTCGTTAAGAAGAACCCAGGACAAAAATGATACTGGTTCTTTAAAAGTTTATCCCTATGGCACCATCATGTAAGCATACATATGGGACAGTAAAAATGGAAGACGACACATTAAATGACATTATTATAAAATGCAATACTCTTGGAATGATCCCTTATTAAATTAGGCTCTATGATCTGAGATGAATTTCCCCGATCCCTAATCCATCACTAGAGAAATATTAAAAGATAGGTCTCAACTGGTATTAGAATCGCACTCAGTCTCTACTTTCATTATTTTGAATTAGGGTGCTACTGGGGGGAAGCCTCTTAATGAGAATTAGAGTGATTCACTGGCCTTCTTTTGGATTTTGACAAGTAAAATATTAACTCTTCAGTCACAGCTGTCGGAATTAAAATACTTGGCAGCCACAGATGCACAAATTAAATTGGCCTTTATGTTTCCATATTGCTGACCTCCTTAGAGGCAAAAACATCAAACCCAACAATAACAGAAAACCCACAGTATGTCATTTCTTGGAAGAAAATATATTTATTAGCATTTTTATATTTGTTTCTGTTTTAAACACATAATTGAACAAATACAGAACATTTTTACAAAAGGCTATTATTTTAATTTCGCATTTGGTAAAACTTCAGCTACAAATCAGCTACTCTGAACCATTAATCTGGCAATAAAATAATAAATGAAGTTATTCCAGAGATTTCTTAACTGTTTAAACCAACATAAATCAGGTTTACTTACAGTGCATCAGTGAAAACATCTTAATGGCTTTGACCATCATTTTTTTAGGGTTGTTTCTCTGTAAATAATAGATTCTCTTTCTTAGAAACAATGTAAGAAAATGCATAATTATTGCAGAAACACAAGATTTCTTATTACTGGAGCTCCAGCTTGTAACAGCAAAATAAGCTGTAGTTTAGCAAAGTTAAGAAAACATCCTCTCTGATCTTTTTCCCTCCTTTTTAATTTATTGCTATGGTAGTGGTGGTGGAGTTTCAATTAGTCTCAATTAAGTGTATCTCAATTAAGTGTATTTCAATTATAACAAGTGTTTCCAAAGTGGAATTTGTAGCATATAAATGTCTCAAATAAGGGAATAATGCAGAAGTGATGTTTTTTTGGTTTTTTTGGGTTTTTTTTGTTTTTTTTTTCCCTTAAAGCTGTCCTTAAATTATATGACCCATCATACCCAAGCCAGAATAGGGGTTTGTTATTCTTTTATTTGTCTCTGGTTACCCCCAGCATCTCTCCCTCCTCCCTAAAGAGCATTCATTGATCTCAACTTGTGATCGGTTGAGAACTACTTGGAGAGGGACATTGATGGATGCATTTTAACCATTTTACTGTTCACGTCCAATACTGCGATGAACTCCCTGGGTCTGTGGCATGGTTGCATGGGGGGAGAACTGGGGGCTGTGGCAATATTAGGTGTTTTGGGGGTGAATTTTGGCTCCAGCTGAGCATGTTCTTCTTGGAAGAGGCTCTTGGAAGGTGATTGAAGGCGACCTCCACATGATTTCTTATAACACATGTTGGAGCTTTTTGCTTGCTGATGTGGAACAGAGAGACTGCAATGTCAACATGATGAAGAACATTATATTTTATGTGAGGAAATAGAGTTTGTTACCCACTTTTTCAGGTTTGTTCAGGCTTTTTTCATTTTTTCCTTAGAGATAAACAAGCCCATACTTTGCAAACGGGAAAAGCCAATGCCTTTTCTGCTTGTGACGATGGAGAGTTAGAGCTAGTAAAACAGCATAATTGCGTATCTAAAATAATCCAGCTCTGGAGCCTTAATAATTTGAAATATCTTGTTACTCACTCTCAGGGATCTTGTAGGACACATTTGCACTGCAGCGCAATTGTTGTTACCTCTCTCAGCAGGCTGCGGCAAGGCAGCAGCGGGTATGAAACATCTCATTAGTGACATTTGAGACACTCTTGACATACTTGGTTTGCATCCCTGCACTCCCAGCACTGCTCACAAGTCCTGAGCAGAGTCCCCTCCTGGCCTTCTCCAGGAGGAGCTGCCTCCAGAGGCAAGTTAGGTGAAGTCCTTGCTCCTGTGGAGGGAGCAGACTGGGGACAGCAAGATTGCCCTGATGGCTGTGACAATCTGGGGCTGTGATATCCAACCCTGCATGGTGCAGAGGCATGACTAGGTTCAGTCATGCTGGGGGACACATGGCATCACCCCACACCTAGTGGGCCCAGGCTGAGGGTCCCCCACTGCTCTTTGCCAGACGTCACCTTTCCTGGCATGCGGAGCTATGCCCTGCAGGCGTGGGGAAAGCATTCAATGCAATAAGTCCACAGCTTTCCTGGAACTGCTTCTACATTATTTTTATCCTTTTTATTACTTTATCTCATCTATGCAAACACCTTGTTGCATGGACATAGGGGTTTTCCTATGAGTACTTGCTCCATCTTTCCTTCTCACTGTATCCCCATTTGGTGGCGAAACAACACCCCAACAGCCTCCCTCCCTTTGAGCACGGCTTCAGTTCCTGACTCAGTGAGGATTTCACCATTTGGATTTGGGCTGCTAGCCTGCACAGACAGATCTCCAGGCTTTGCTGTTTGTTCACTGGTTTCTTGGCTGGCTGGGTGACGGTCGGACCTGGGAATGCCACATTCCGGTGGATGGTGGGCGCAGCTGACTTGGTGTGTGAATTAGTTCTGCGCAGAACTACTTAATACGTCTTTCTTGGAATTAAATGTGCGTGGAGAGCTGCTGTAGGGCAAGCCGCAGGGTGGTTTAATTTCTTTTTTAGAAGACATTAGCAGAACTCGATAAAGGGTCAAGTAATTTCATCCAAGTTGCCACTAGTTAGTTAAGAGAAAGCGACAGGGCTGGAGCCTGATGTTGTTACATTCCTGCAAATATATTTTATAAAACAGGAGTTTTAAAATTTAATTTTTTTTTCCAAAAGAATGATTACTGGAGGAACGCTTCTTAGCTTTAAAAGATTACCTGGCCAGTGGCTAAATAGGGCATTTTGATTAATATTTGCTATTTGGCGAGCAGGCTGAGACCCGAAATGAGATGGTTACTTTTGCGACAGGAGCGCTTTTGGTGCGAGGCTTGCCGAGCTCCCGGGGAGGCTGCCCGGGGAGTAATTTCGGCGAATTGTAAGCGGACAGTGAGTCCGCGGGGAGCGCTGGCAATCATGGCGGAAACAATGTTTGCATCGATCAGCTGTCACGGTGATTTATGGCTTCATTTTGCTGTAATGGAGAATTAGTGGAAAGATTATCAGGGACTCAACACTTTGGCTTGTTACCCATGTCCAGACGAGCAATTTGTCTCCCTGAAGCAGTGAAATACTTGTGACAGCTCCAACACTTGCCCTAATTCAATCAAGAGAAAATGTTGGAATTAATTTGTTACAAGAAAATTTAAATATGTTCAGCAAACAGTAACCGCAGAGCAGCAGGCTGATTTATTGTGCTCGGCAAGATATCGATCCGCTTCGATCTGGCCCATGTTGAGGTTTTAATGTGTAATAATTTCCAATTTAAAGCTCCTTTTCAAGATCACGGGTTTAAAGAGAGGGCAGGCTAGGTCTCAAGACCTGATTAGGAGCCTGTTGCAATGGCTTTGTCAAAAGCCTGTTTGAATGTAAATTCATAGTTATCTTTTGCACTATCTTTAATATTCTTGACATGGATTTTATTGTGTGTCAAACCTCAGGCCAGCTGCCTGCCACAAACATTAATGAAACATCTTAGGAAATAAATCTCAGTCTTTATACAATATTTTTTAAAACCTGAAACATTAGATGTCAGCGAAAAAGGTTTAACAGCATCCTTTTTCTCCCCACACAGTAAACCATCAGAGATACAGCAGTTTTACAGCTTGCCTACACAATTAGATTGAATTATTGTGCAAATGTTATTATGCCATAAGCTTAAATTCCAAAGTCTGCATGAATATTTTAGATACTTGTACAAATCTGTTATCTTCATTGAAGGTGTGACAGCTTATTTTACCTATACATATATATAATTCTTAAGTTTCTTATTATTAAAACACTCTTTTCTATTGTGTGTAGGATAGCACCACTCAAGAAGGTGTCCAGGGCATTGGAAATTTAGCCTCTTATTATCCACAGAGCAGCCATGGTGGTCTGCAGATCCATGTCACTCTATGCCAGTCTCCTCTGCCACCTAACTATAGCAAAACAGTGTGCAAAATGAAGTGTGCTCAGTTAGCCCTTTAAACCATATTATTATGATTGATTAAAAGGGAAATCCTGGCCTCTGATGTTAAAAAGCTTGAATAATAACCTCCCATGTAGCTCCAATTGCAAGTTTTCTCTAACATTTTTAGAGCATCAGTGGCTCACATAATTAGAGAGCAATCTTGTTCAACCTAATCAATAGAAAGTCATCACCCCCCATTGGAGACAGACATACCAAAGTATTTTTTGCTCATTAGTAGAGTTCAGGCATTAGTTTACTTTAGTTATTCTTAGTTTTGCTGCCATATCCATTGACCAAGCACTGAAAAATAAGCTATCTTTATTAATACAGTGCTTTGGAAAAACTTTCTAATAATATCTGGACCACCAGATGTAGGGTTTAGGCATCGTCATTAGGTCAGCAGTGCTGTGCAAGTGCAGGTAGTACCAGAGCCTGTTGGCATAGGGCCTCCTGGGTCCTCTAAAAAGAACCCATGTTGGGCATCTGGATTTTTCTGAAATGGTTTTGGAGTCATTGGTTGGGTGACGGGAGATGTGCTGCGAACACCTCAACCCCATAGATAATCCCAGAGGGGCTTTGCACCTTCCTAGAATTAGAAAAAGGACCAGTGTAACCAATGCCATGGAGAACCAGAGCTCATTAACTTCCCTTGCTATCAAACCACCAGCAAGCCTAACAGCAAGTATTTCTCTCTCTCTAAGTATATTTAAAATGTTATTTTGAAGGATGAATAGTGTCCAGAAAACAACTTTCTGAACTCTTGTCTTTGAGGGCTTTGGAGAAGCTTCGGCAGAAGCAAAATTTGGCTCTGTAGGAACTTTTGGAGACAAAACATGAAAAAACCTGGCCCTATACCCAATTCTGAGTGGACATACATTGATGAGATACCAAACCAGGCTTACATTTACACATTTGGTGGCAGACTAAAAATGAGGTGAATCTGGATAAAGTAAAGATACATTGCTTCCTGGAGAAGCTCTGGTGCAGGAGTGGCGAGCTCTGTGAGATTTTGGTGGCTTGGCAGGACAGTGACACTGTCCACGGGGTGAGCATGATTGCTTTGGTGGGACACATCACCCAGGTATACCTTCGCCTGGCCTTGGCCTCCTGAATGACCAGCCTCTGCAGAGCTATGTGCTGTGTCCTCTGCTGCCACATTTCCCAAGAAGCCTCAGCAGGAGAGAACCTTGTCTGCCAAGTAGTCAAAGGACTGCACTGACGTCTCTTGGTGCCTGTGGTCCAAGGACTTAATGTTGCAGTCTTTGCTTTGTAGATGTATTCCTATCTCACTCCTCTCTGTGATGAAGTCTAACATGTCTTCCCCTTTCTGAGACATTCTCTATATATCCTTTCACATGTGTGCACTCACATGCCTTTGGAAAAGTAAATACAGTTTTATTAAATTTTTTGCATGAGTTGGATCATAAAAAAAAGGATCCTGGACATGTTGCATAAGCTTTATGAAGTGAGGTGTCCCTGTATTGTCAAGATGCACATTGACTGGGGGCTTTACTATTGGGAATTAACATTTTTTTTGCAAATGCTGTGATGATATCGTACTCATACTTCTGCAAATCCATAATTATAATTCAGTTTCTCATTGCAAACTATAAACATAAATATTTCTGTGGTCATTCATGGAATTTAACTTCTGCAGCAAATAGTATCTACACATATGTTTCCTATCTTATTCTTAACCGTATAATAACACGCATGCTACAGCTAGTAAAATAGTGTTATAAACCTCCCTTTGCTGCAAATCTTGACCAAAAAATACAGAGCTTGCTATCAAACATATGTTCCTGGGAGTCCATGGGAGTCAGCAGAGTTCACTTGGTATGGAGGGCCGTGACATTCAGGGTGGACAGGAACAGCGTGATGACCTGCAACTTTGTCCTTGCATGACCTTATCTTCAGCTGGTGTCAAGGGGGGTGTCCCATCAATGAGCTCTGTCAGTTTGCACCAAATGCTTGCACATCTCCTTTTCCTACCCAGCTTGGGGGAAGCCAGGCTGATGCTGTATGGCTTTGTGAGACAGGGCTCTCCTGAAGCTGGCTAACCCCTCGGCTCCCATGCAGAGCAGGGCTCAGCGTCCCAAGGCCCAGTAGGGACCTCGGCGGGAGTGACAGCTGACACTGTTCTGAAGTGAATTGGAGGAGAATCAGGCCTTGACATTTAAAACTGAGTTAGACTGATATTTAAAGCTGAGATAAACTGACATTTAAAATAGTCCAATGCTCTGTTGCTTCATTCTTATTCTTTTTTCTCGTGGACCAAGACTCCATCACGTTGGAAGTTGCTTCTGGGGGGTCTGATGCTGGATTGTGACCTGCAGGGACCCTGCGACTGAGGTCTTGCTGTTACTTCACCAGCATGTTGCAAGCAAGAAGAAGCCTCCTCCCTGGTTCCAGTGAGATGCAGTACGTCCTCACTCGTTAACGTGTCAAAATAATGTTCCTGAGCTGTCAAGAGCAGTGCCAGGTTAACACATTTAAAACAACTACAATGTTGGTTAACAGTACTAAAAGGCAGTATCGTAGATTAATATGCCATGAGAAATCTAGAAACCTCATCTCATTTTCAGAGCCGTGCACTCTGTTTTCTTTTCTCATTCTCTGCTTGAACAGCCAAAAACTGGTTTGGTTCACTTCTGCGCCTCAGTGTGCCAGAGAAATGAATGCACTTTTCCAGCTCCCACTCATTAGCATGGTCCTGCAGCCATGGACTGCAGATCCCACCTAGGGATGCTTATTTATTTTTTAAGAAGTCCTATCAGAATTTGGATCTGCTTTCTGCAATTGTCTTTCTTTATTGCTCAAATAAAAGTTTAGGGGCTGTTCATGACTGCAAACATAAATGTTGGTAGAAGTCTGAAAGAATGGCATTCCTTTCAAGTTAGATTTGCACAAAGCAAAAAAATCTGAAGAAAATAATCTTTAAATAAGTTACCAATTGCGAACTTTATAATGGTGCCAGCTATTAACAATAGACCCATTTGGGATTGTTTTTTTTCCCTTCACATAGCAATTTTTTCTTTCTACAAGGTCATTTTAGGTCTTCAGTCTCAATAATAATTTGCTCTGTGAGCCATTGTAGACAGCGTTGTCTTCAGCCTCTCAGCTCAGAGGGAGAAATCCCACCACACTGTGGGAGCCTTCCTAAATCTCTGCCAACAAAAATGTCTTTATTTTGCCCAGAACAAGGATACTGGCAGGCTAGGGTGGCTCTGCAAGGCCCTGGCACCTCTTGGGTGCTGCGTCCTGCTCAACACGGGGTGACAGCCTGGGAGCTGGCGGGAAGAAGTGTGCTTTTCCTTCAGGGTGAAACCCTGTCTGGGCTTTTCCAGAGTTCCCATTGTTGCACAGCTGAATCCAATCAGTGCTATTTATTTTTCAAAACAGAGCTCAGCTCCCTGTTGCTGGATGATATTTTCACCCGCTGACATTTAAAAGTGAGCTATTTCAAAATGAGCTGAGAACGTTTCTAGAATTCCTTTATTTTTAAAGTTTTATATAAATCAGCTTATAGTTGCCCATTAGGAAATGTTGTTAGTAAATAGCCCCATTGGCAGAGATTTGCACAATGCCTGTGCCTGCTCTGGAGGCTTTGTGCTTGCTGGAGCTGTGAAAACCATCTATAAACTGCTCTGTACATTGCACATTTTGGGAAACAATATTATTTTTCCAAAACCACAGAGTGATCAGATAACGTTCAAGCCCGCATGCTGCATCTCAGACAATATGTCTGTGATTAACTGCTTCCTCCAAGTACTGAACTGTGGTTTCACTCTAGGATAAAGGTAGAGCAAAGCTATTGAAAAAGAAATAGCCTCTTCCTTGAAAAATCAGCAGCCGGGCTCTCCTGCCTGGGGGGAGCTCCCAGCAGGAGGAGATTTCAGGAATTTCTGAGCATCCTGTTGTGACAGAAGATCATTATGTGGGATGTATTTATGAAGACTGGGAAATTAGTTTTGTTTGATTATGGTTATGACTTTCTTCAAATGATCTGCAAGGACTTCAAAATGCAGAGGAAGAAAGGGGATAAGAAATTAAGATCTTCAAAATATAATTTTGGCCTGCTGTGCTGTTGTGTCTCCCTGCCCCCGTTACAAAGGGCTACCAGATGCCACTCTTTGGTTTTCAGAAGTGTTTCATTAATTTACATTCTCATGAAAATGAGAAGTCAAAAGACCGAGGTTGACTCATGTCTGCTGTGGCCATGGGCTGTGCCAGCTTACCCAGACCCATCACCACGCTCAGCCCTACAATGACCAGCTAATCATAATTAATTATCAACAAATCGACACAGAGGAGTTTAGTCCTTACGTCTGTTAATGTCAGTTCACAATTCATTTAATTCACTCCCAAAGTAATCCAGACTTGACTCTGGTGAAGGCTGGCTCTGGAGCATTTCTCACTTGGCTTGGGCCAGAAGGAAAGGCTTGACAAAACATCCTGAGGTTTTCTATAGTAAGGGAACCTGCAAAAACTGCTTTCAGTAAACTGTAAGTCCAAAACCCAACAGCAGGGCCCAGGGGAGCTGGTAAAATTTGGATACTTGTTTTCTAATGAATAAGGAATTTTTTAAATGATTGTGACCTCAGGAGAAGTGAGATATGGGTCCTTCCTTGCTGTAGCATCTCAGAACTGCAAAACTTTCAGCATTTTTTTAGAGATCTGCAGGAATTTGACTATCCTGATACCAAAGACATTTAGAAGTAAGATGACTCTTTAAATCCCATCTGTCAGAGCCAAGCTAATCAATTTGCCTTATCAAGGTCCAATGTCTAATTAGAGGCTCTTCTGACATCATTCTCAAGCGGGGTTTAGCTTGTCCTGGAGGCAGTGTAGCCTTTTTATTACTTTCTACAACTTAATCATTCTGTTTTAAAGACATTTTCTCTGAATTGCTCAAAGGTTAGCCCCTCTGTCAATTTAAGTCAATACCCTCTTCTTTTCAAAATTAATTGCTATTAATTAATCACCATCTGAAGCAATTTATTGGTATTGATTTGCTCCCTTTTGTATGTTTCTATGAGATCTCTTATTGGTCTCCGTCACCACATTTATTTTTCACCCAAGCTACAAAGCCTGCATTGGCGAGCATTGGATGAGAGCCAGGTCCATATGAACATCCAAATCTCAACAATAATCTTTCTGTCAAAGGATATCCATGGCCTACGTGTCTCTGACTTTTATGGTATTTTTTCTTTTGAACTTCCCAACTCACTCAAACCCAGAAAATCATAGCCATTACTTCAGACCTATTCTTAGTGTTTTGAAAATGAGTCCCAGTTTCATGTTTCTGGCATAATTTTTTCTGTGTGCATGCAGTTGAGGAGCCCTAACACCCACATTTCAGTGGCCTGACCTTCATGCATGTCAGGCCACTGACTGTCAGATAGTAAGTATTTAAGCAAGACCAGACCACACCAATAGCAACAACAAACCTTTTCTTACTTCATGTACAGTAGGAAGAAACAGTAGGAAGAAGAAGATATCGCCACAACATCTTCTCTTCATGATGCTTTGCTTCTCATTGCTCTTCCTCTCTGGTGGGAGGTGAAACTGTGATGATGGAAAAGCATTAATTTGCTTTTGAGTTTTGCACTGTTATTGGCATTTTCTGTCCAACCTTTTTCCTACTGTAATCAAATAGCTATGATCAATACATTAAAAGCCAGATTTTCTCATTAGCTTTTCCATGCAGCCATCAGTGGTTCACACAAAGCGATCAGTACAGCATCCTCTTCCAATTCAATCTCATAAAGCTGGAGGTTTGTGGGTTTAAAGAAGACACTCCATGTCATACTGGGGCCTGGCAGGACTGAACACAGCAGGGAAGGCCAACAGGAATGTGGATGGCAGCATAGGAAGAGGTCACAATATGTGAATAATGTACTCTTCACAATTCACTTGAGGACAGCAAATAAGGAGCCATTTAAATGCATCTTAGTTTTGAGATTAGTTTTATTCTAACAGATGAGTCAGCAGTAGGACTGGGATACTTCAGACCTCATCTCCTGGCCTTGGGACACACTTAGAACAGTTTAGACATTGTGCCTCTTACACCTGAGAAGAGAAGCAAGCCATGTTACTCACTCAGTTAGCAGGACTGACCTAGTTTGCTTCCACAGGGATAATCAAGGAGTGCTTTCTAAAGCAGAGCTTCCCACCAGCTTCCTCTGGGCAAGCGCACAGTGGAAATAAATGTCAGTGTTTCCGGCTGACGGATGGGTTTCTCATTGCACGCTGGGCCCTCTGGTTGGTGACACCACATGGCAGTCACAAGCCCATGGCATCAGCACTGTCATGCTGCGTTTGATCCGGGACTCCGCAAGACACGTTGGAGACTGCTGAGTGCTGTCATTTTTCAGCCTCTGAAAAGGTATAATTTCTCCTCTCGAAAGCTTCGGGAGGTCCCTGGGGATGTTGTCAGCTGCTTTCACCGCCTTGAAAAAAATGTCATTTTTCTTTTTAAAGAGTGATACAATTATTATTACCAGGCCTCGGGGCACTTCACCCCAAATCACACAATGCTATTTCGGGTCTCTCTTTTACCACAAATGTTCAAAACCAGCTGCTTAAATCCAGTTTTCAAAAGTGAATTGGGCATTAGCAGCTCAAGAGTCTCTGAGGCACTTCAGCAGCTCTCCAGCCAGCCAGGAGTACCCAGAGGCTTTGTCCTGAGGCCATGTCAGGAGCATTTTCTGGGGGTCCTTTGGGGTGAGATGGGTTTGCTGAAACTTTCTTCTCTGCCCTGCACTTTGGGATGCCTAGATGTGAGGAAGCAGGACCCAGGTGTGCAGTGCCTGGTCAGGCAGGGTTGCACTCACTCACCGGATCAGCTCTTCAGAAAAAATGGATTATATTTTGTATATGAAGCTTTGTGGGGTTAAACATTGCTGAATTTGAAAGGCTAATTATTTCTTGGGCAGAGCTTACAGGATTTTTTTACTTCTGAAGTCTCTAATGACTGTGTTTATGGGTAAGTTTCTCTGAGTACCTCCAAGACTGAAAGGTTTTTTTATGAGACAGATGGAGATGTTCTTTCCAAGAGTGAGTAATATTTAACCTTAAGCACTTTCAAATCCAGCCTTAGGAATATTGAGATGAAAGCCTCGTGGCACTAAGCTTCTTTCAAATGGATATTACAGAAGAGCTTCCTGGACATTTGTCTCCTCAAACCTCTGCTCTGCTTGGCATGCTGCTGGTGTGCCTGTTTTCCTTGAGGGGGTCCGAGCAGAATAAATACTTGTCTTTCAGATTTAATTTTCAGCAGCAGCTCTGCTTTGCTATTATATTTCTTTTGAGCATCATTTATTGGATTTGAAGTGGCTGATAGTGTCAGTGAGGGTGCGGTGAGGTGCCTTCACCCTCATCCCAACAGCAGAGAGGTAGGTCTGGGGACAGTTACAAGTACCAGGACAGGTAAGCTGCTGCCCTTGAAACATGGAATGGTTTTGGTTGAAGAATAGTATTTGGATAAAAATGAAACAGGAATTACAAATACATTGTTAAGAGCTTTTACTTCTTTTCTTGTCTTTCCTTGTTGATTTGATTCTTTACATGTGAATCCGCATCTCAGTAGTATTATGTATTGGCCAGGGAGTGGAGCAACCTTCTTCCCTGCTGAACAAAAAACCAGCACTTCTCAGTTTTTCTTAAGATCTTGCATAGCCTCCAAGTTTTTGAGGGAACCCCTCCATGGCTTTGTCCTGCTGCAGTGGTGGGTACACAGCCCCACAGCCCATATGCAATCTGTATTTGTCTTGATCAGGATATTAAACTACAATCATGCACAAAGCAGTGAGGTCCCTCTGCACTACTGTTGAACTAAGAAATCATTATCATCAGACAGAAGAGAAGTATGGATGATGGATAATGGGTCTCTCTGCTGCCCAGCGATCATTATGCTCCTGCCAATGAGGCAGCAACTGTCTTAAGTTCCATTAGTAGATGATGGGCTGTCTGGAAGGGGATTCTCATACCTGAGCAGGCAGCTTGCTCTGGGTGCCCTGCGTTAACCCTGGCACAGTGGGACTGTCCTCCTCCCACTGGCCAAGCCCCTGGGATGTGGGATGGGCTGAAACAGCATGTACCCAATAGCATGAAAACAGCAGAAAAATGCAGAAACTGAGAAACTGGAGGTGAAAGGTAAATTGCTGCTTCCTGAAGGGACTGTTGGGCAAGAAACACATTTAAAGGAAGTGTTAATGAAACTCTGGCATGAATTTGGGAGTTTATAAACTAGTTGTCTTCTGGTAACTTTTATGTCTCCTTAGTCTGCTGTGGGTTTAACTCTTCCCATATCTGTGGTCTGAAACATCTATGGGCATGCGGAGTTTCATGAAGCGCAGAGAGCAGATATAGCAGTGTCATCCCAATAGATGTTCATAACTGTCCACGCTCACGTCAGAATGACTTTGGGCTGCCTCTTTCATGGGTGGTGGCCAGCAAAATTTGAACCAGATGGGCAGCAAAATTGCTTCTACAGTAAAGAGGAGGTGGTGTGGGCACTGCCACCCCTCCAGCTTTGCAAAGCTGTCTGCAGGGTGGCACCACCTTGCTCAGTGGGGGCTGGTTCTCCCACTTCCCCAGCAACACAGCCTGAACATAAATACCCCTGCCTGATTTACTCTGATCTTACTAAACTTGGACAACAGGTGTGGATGACATCTCCAGATTGCAGGATCCTTGTTTCAATTAAACCCCACATTTGTTCATGTCACTAGCTGTGACTTACAGCCCCTGGTATGAGCTTGATGCACTGCCCAAGTCTGGCCATGCACAGGTAGAAGGATTCCTTGTCATCTGGAGCAGGTGGGGACTCACGGGTCCCAGCTGGTGTTGGCATGGCTGACCTTTAGGAAAATTTAGGATATTTACCTTCTGGCATGAAAGATACTAACTACAACCATAGAGGGGATGTTAACACAAACTGAAGCTCCATGATGCCAAGTCACTTTCCAAAGAGTCTCACTTGAGGTGGTCCGACAAGCCACAGCTGCACTGAGTATTCATGGGGTAGAACAACCTAAGAAGTAAAGGAGGATGGGATGTACAGCTGGGGACTGTTAGCCAGCGTGAATATTTATGTGCATTTCTCTGAGTCCAGGCAAGCATACTTGCAGCATGCCACAAGTGCTGTTTTAAGATATTGTTTATGATCCTCAGTGTAATATATGGCTTTCACAGGGTGCTTGCCTGCATGGCTTGTACATCTGGTAGAGGTTGCAGTAAGCATGGGAGCATGTATATACACATATATTCATATAAATCCGTACAGAAAGAGTTAATAATGGTGGGACAACAATGTGTCAACCTGGAAGGATGAAGCAGCAGTGGGCAATGATGCTGCTGGGTTTGGGAGAACAGCTCTTGGGAATGTTTGAGCATACCTGGGGGCTCCTGGCATCCATTATCAATGTTGGCTGAAAAATGCCATGGGAAGGGCACAGGTGTCTCTTGATTCTGCAGGCTCAGAGAGGGCTTCCCATCACAGCCTGTTTCACTTTCAACGAAGCCCCAGTTTTAAGCAAACTTTGAGAAACTGGATTTTAAGTCATATCTAAATAAGATACATCACTGGTCTGTGACCTGAGTACACGGTAATGAACAAAGAGTATCCATCTGTACCTGCTTGGTCTTCCTTGGGGAGCAGATCTTCCCTTGGCAGCTTTGTTTTAGATTACACAGCCACAGCTGTGGATCGCTTGGTATGATTCATCCTGACGTGATCCCCTGGTGATAAGAGCAGAGGACAGGAACATGTGTTTAGCTGGAAATATGTTTTAAAATGCATTCTAGAGGGTTTTCTTTAAATTATTAAAAAAAGAATTGTAATTCACCTTTTAAACTCCTGAAGATGTAAAGCACTTCATGGACTATCTTTCAAATAATTTTTTAAATCTTCAGATCCCTCTCTTGGTGCTCTCATAACTATTTAGTAAAACAGTAATAAAACCAAAACCAATACAAATGTTATCTGTTGTTTAGAGAAGTAAATATCCTTGGTAAGTCTTAGTGAAGCACTTACAACAGAGTGGTTTGGATGGAGTCCAGAATTTTCAATGGTTAATATATTATTCATATTAATAAAATAATGTTTGGAAAGACACCAAGAATCCTAATATGTGTATCAAGACCTGTGTTTTAGTAGTTGCTGCAAAATTAGTTACCAGTTGAGGATTTCCCTCCTGTGTTTCTCTGGAATTTATTAGGGTGAGAAGAGGATGGTTTCAAGCCACATTGCTAACACAATTCCAGCATATTTGGCATTGTGAGTGTCCAAAGCAGGCATCTTCCCTGGACCCTTGGGCAATAGGGCTCAGCTTTTGTCACAAGGATTGGAAATCTGGGGACTCCATTAACTTCATGTGGATGAGAGATTGGTTGCAGCCAAATCAAGGGGAAGGACAGTCCTCAGCAAAGCCCTGGCAGTGGGAGCAGCAGAGCTGGGGCAGATCATCAGACCTCAGCTGGGCACTGGACAGGACATAGAGTTGCAAACTTTAATGGGTGCTCTTGACAGGGACCCACTGTGCACCCGTTGCCCTGGACAAAGCCCTCCCTGTGCTTTGCTGGAGCAGCTCTTCGAGGAGCTGAAGCCCTCTTGCCAGAGCAGCAGAAAACAAATGAGCTATTTGTAACCCTTAATTTAAACAGCTACCCAAGTAACAGTATAAGTAGTATAATGCAATTGTAATGGATAATGAATTATGCATACAGCCTCTTCCCTCTTTGAATATGCATGAAGCAGGAAATCCCGAAGTGGCACAATATTGCTGCTTTATTGCTTACTTAGAGCTTGGTCCTAAAGAGGGGCTCTAGGGACACCCAGGCCAGGGTCTGCACCATCCCCTGTCCTCATGGTTATCACAGTGTTGCTCCAAACATGCTGTTAAAGATCTGACTCTGGACAAAACCTGCACCAAACCTTACTCTTCCAACCATGAGTAAGCCAGATATAAATATCAGAGCGACTTCCAGCGTTTCTAGTCTTTGCACAGTCTAGCTTAAAAATCAGGAAAATATCAAACTAGTTCTGGAAGATGAAGCAAATTAATTTCAGTGACAGGAATAAAGTGGATCTAATTAGAAGTCCCTCTGCAGTGCCTCATTAGTGTGGTTGGTAAGTAAATGAAATTTCACCAGTAGTGAGTTAGACTATTAGTCTTAGGTTATTTTTAAGATTTACAAAATGACAACAACTGGGTTACCTTGCAGAAAATTTTCTTCATCAGATGTCTAGAGGTCTTTTTCATAGACCATGGCACAGCCACTTCATTTACATTCCTTGGGCACTTCCTTCACTCTCTGCAGCTCATTCATAAATTGAAACAAATCAAAGCAATTTTTGGAGACAAATGGATTTTAGCTGTCTTACTGCATATATGTAACTCCGTAATGTGCTGCTGTTTTATTAGAATACTTTATAAACTTTCTCCTCCCCCCACTGTGAATAAATGACTATTTTTTAACTTCTGTGGGTACCATCATCCTCCAGCAGGGGAGAAACCCACATGTCGCACAGTAATTTTATTAGAGGCTTGTCCAGGGATCAGGAGGACTAATTTGTCAGTCTTATTCAACTTGAGACAGCTGTTGGTAACCTGCACTCTCCGGCAGTCCTGAATTGTCAGTCAGCAATGATTTTCCTTGACTTTCAGTGCTTATAAAGTCATACCCTGTGGTAATTTAATGAGCAGGAGATAAAAATTCTGGTCATACTCATCCAGCAGTGGTCCTGACATATCATTTAGTTAGAAACCCTCCTTTCAGGACAGAGCCCTCTCACTGAAACCGCGAAGTTATTCCCATTAATTATGTCCTCAACATACTAGAAACCCCAAACATAGGCAATTCGTGCAGTTTAGGTTCTTGGATATGTTGCCACCTATGATCCTGTTGTTATTACCATACCACAAGCTACGGACATTGTGAATTTAATCAAAATTCACAGCAATACTGTTCTGGAGCTGCACCTAAGGGACATGTGCTGTTAAGCAGGGAGCAAACCACAGCCCACTTAAAGAGCTTGGCTCCTTGTTGAAGGAAAAGCTGAGAGATCCCAATGCCTCTGAACACCATTTGCAGTTTTTCAGGGTTTGTTTGTTATGCAAAAAGTGGCACTTTTTTTGCGTAAAATGTAAGGAAATTTGCTGCAAGAAAAACATACTGTTTTGCACCAAGTCCCAATCTGCAGGTTGCATCTGTGTGTGGAGGTCTTTGGGTGCTTTCTTCCTCGTCTTTCCACTGACATCTGCTCACTGCCTCTTCCAACACATGAAATGACAGTAACGGGAACAAGAAGGGAAAAGCTTCACAAGAGCTTCCACTTCCATTTGTAGGCTTGGGATAAAAGCCTGCATGAACTTTTACCCCATTTACAGACTGAACTTTGCTATCTAACAACTAACCATCAGCCCCAGAAATGTTTGGAAAACATTTGGATTGGGATTTAGAAGTTCAGCTTCCACCTCCAGATATGCTTGAATTCTAACATTACTTTTATGGCAGATTTTAAGCCTGATTATAAGGTGAGCAGTAGCCTTAAAGAGCTAGCACAGACTTGGGGACAATATATTGTAATAATTTCTAACAAGAACATCAATTTGAACTGGGTTGAGTTAGCTGTATAGACTGCATAGGATTGGTCGTATAAATTAGTGTAAAGTTCTTAACAGATTTTAAGCCAGTGGCTAAGATTAGCATCTTTATTTGAAAATATTACATGGATTAAATTCAGATGCTTCATACTTCCATTCTGTTTCACAGTGTTACTGACTAGAAATTTGGCCACACAGGATGATTCATAAAGTTTAGATACCAGAATAACATCTTAAGGCAAGAATAATTTGATTCTTTTTCCTAAACGTGTTGCCATAGATTTTCCTAAATGTTTTACAAACAGTTATTAAAAGCACATTGAGAATCTGAATTCCCTGTGGGCAAAATGTTTTTGCACTTAACTTTCATTTAATTCAAAAAAATCACATCTGGTTGGAGTTGCAGCAAAACATGGGAAAATCGTACCCAGCTATCACAACAGCAGCGATGCAAACCCACAGATTGCTTGTGGCCACATTCCCTTGTCCCCTTCCTTATCCTCTCTTGGGGACAGTGGTCAGGCCAAGGCAAAGCTTTGGAGGGGCTCAGCCCTTAAATCCCTCACCCAACATGAGTTTTGCCAGCAACTCTGCAGGGTTCCACCAGAAGCATTCCCATTGCACCGTGGAGCCATTAAGTATTTGCATGGTGGTGGCCCTGGCTGGAGAACTTGTAATATTAAACAACAGGTAGATGCCATGGGGGCTGGCACACCCTTCTTACAGCAGCCATCTGGAGACATAAGGAACATTCCAGTATTAATTTTCTGTGCCCATGTTAGAGTTTTAAAAAATGCATTTATCAGCTTTTGGTATTAAATAGTCCATAACGGAGTAAATATACAGGAATTAATAAAAAAATCCAACACCCCCTTTCAAATCTCCCTTCCTTTAACGGCACTGTAAATCTCAATGTCATATTCCTGTGCGTTGCTGCCCTTAATCTGACAGTGTCAGAGGGATCTATCTTCATTTTCTCACTCTTTTCATAATCTAATCCTCAGCTCTAACATGCAATTAGTGCCCTCCTCGCCCTCCGCATACCAAGCAGGCTGATTGCTACAGCTTTCACTGTGCAATCCATTTAGCCATTCGACTCATAATGAATATGTACATTTTGTGGACCTCACCGAGGAGGGTCACAGGCAATCAACCTTGAATTCAATTACGTGAGTCAAGGTTAATGACTCGGCGTAGTGGTCAGAGGCATTCAGCCTCCTGCAGATTAAATCAGGCTGTCACAGCTGACAATGCTGTGGCTCGTGTAAGGAGAGGGGCATTGCACAGAGAGAAGATGGTGTCACTCTGCAGCCGAGGCTGTGCAGGGCTCTCCCTGTCAAATCTGATTGTCAGGCTCCCCCCTAACCCATAATACGATTAGGTGGCAGAAAGACATGGCTGGTTGGGAGCTCAGGGTGCCTGTGCCCTGCTGATGCTCACGTAGGGGCACAGGGAAGCACTGCTGCCTGGGAAAGAGCATGGGACTAAATGTTTCCCACCATCAGTGCAAGTGCTTTTACTCTTGGTGCTGCTCTTCAGTGAAGAAGGAAAAAGCATGAACGACCCAAAACTACAGTGCTTTTGCATCCCTGCCCTCAGCAGCAGCGATGCCCCAGCATGCCTCAGGGTGCCAGAGTGCCTTCACCAGCAGCTCTGGGCTGAGCACAACACAAGGGATGCTACAAGGTTCCCCAGCACATGGTGGGACCAGCCAAGAAGGGCATGCATCTTTCTCCCAGACTGGTACTCAGCAAGACATTGCAAGCCCAAGCACTGCATTCCACTACTCCAAGGAGAGATCACGGTGTTCCAGGATTACTTCCCAGATGATATTTAAATAGCACCTATTTCTC
>NW_009915805.1:1131-2688 GCF_000696875.1 Nestor notabilis | reverse complement strand
ATCAGCAAGACTGGGCACGGGGCTGTGTCCTCTTGAACTTCCTCTGCTGCGCCATGTCCTGGGCCCTGCACCCACCTTGCCCAGACCTTGCCCTGCTGTGCCCTGGCCACTGTCTTGCCACACACAGCTCTGTGCTCACCCCCCAGCTCCAGCTGCTGCAAATCACAGGGCACTGCATCCATGGGAACTGCGTGTGCTTCCAACTGTGGGACCGGAGAGCCCAAGGGCTGCACACAGCTTGTGCTATGGGCAGCACCCTCAGAGAAGTGCTGGCATCTGCCACAAATGGGGATATAGCAGGGGGGTCCTGGAATCATAGACTCATAGAATGATTGGAGCTGGAAGGAACGTTAAAGCTCATCCAGTCCCAATCCCTGCCATGGGCACGGACACCTTCCACTAGAGCAGGTTGCTCCAAGCCCCTGTGTCCAACCTGGCCTTGAACACTGCCAGGGATGGGGCAGCCACAGCTTCTCTGGGCACCCTGTGCCAGCGCCTCAGCACCCTCCCAGGGAAGAGCTTCTGCCTCAGAGCTCATCTCAATCTCTCCTCTGGCAGGTTCAAGCCATTCCCCTTGGCCTGTGCCTACAGCCCTTGTCCAAAGCCCCTCTCCAGGTTTCCTGGAGCCCCTTCAGGCACTGGAGCTGCTCTAAGGTGTCCCCTTCAGGAGCCTTCTCTTCTCCAGCTGCCCCAGCCCAGCTCTCTCAGCCTGGCTCCAGAGCAGAGCTGCTCCAGCCCTCGCAGCAGCTCTGTGGCCTCCTCTGGACTCGCTCCAGCAGCTCCATGTCTCTCTTGTGCTGTTCCCCAGAGCTGGATCAGGGCTGCAGGGGGGTACTCCCCAGAGCACAGCAGAGGGGGAGAGTCCCCTCCCTGACCTGCTGCTCACACTCTGGGGGTGCACACAGCACCTGGGGAGGTTCCGGGCCTGGGGGTGCACCCAGCACATGGGGAGGTTCTGGGCTCAAGCACACACTGAAGCTGGGTCATGGGGAGCTTCTCATCGACCAACACCCCAAGTCCTTCTCCTCAGGCTGCTCCATCCAGTCTCCCCCAGCCTGTGTTTGTGCTGGGATTGCCCCAACCCAGGGACAGGACCTTGCCCTCGGCCTGGTTAAACCCCATGAGGTTCCCACCTCTGCAGCCTGTCCAGGTTGTGGTGTGGACACAAGGACTAGCCTCGAGTGGCAGGGGAAGCATTTTGGAGGTCAGGCAGGGGCTGGGATGAGCCTGAGGAATGCTGAATGAGCTCACAGCATCCATGAGACACTGAGGGATGTTCTCTGAAGAGGGAAGATGCTGGTTTAGCCCCACTGTGCCTCCCTTCACCCAAAGGGAGCAGAGCCAAAGGTCTGCAACAGGCACTGCCCACCTGGACATGAAGCATCTCCACCTTTGAGCTGCACACAGGGTGCAGCTGAAGAGCAGCTCAGGGTGAGAGCAAGGAGAACAGTGGGACTGCTGCAGCTGCAGGCAAGGACCTCACCTGCCCGGCCACAATCCAGCCCAAGCCCCATTCCTCCTTAGCACCGCCTCGTGCTGCTGTGAGGCAAGAGACTC
>NW_009915805.1:273-1095 GCF_000696875.1 Nestor notabilis | reverse complement strand
ATGGGCCTGGCAGGTGTTTTTCCCATTGTCCGTCTCTTCCTGGCTTGGACTCTGCAGCAGCAGGAAAGCCAGTGGGAACTGTGGAAGCAGCATGTCTGTGTGTGGGACTGAAGCTGAGCCCAGGGCTGAGCTGAACTGGCTGGGGCAGCCGGGGTCACAGCATCCTCTGCCCCATTGCTGCCCCGAACTGCCCAGCACCACTCATGGGCACTGGGACCTGCTCCATGGTGTGTGAGGCACCAATCCCAGAGCTCCCCTGAAGGAATGGCTTGAACCTTCCCCAATCCCGAGGTCTGCAAGTACCATAACACCACTGTTGTGATTGCAATTAGGAGTGCTCCTGGTGTGGGAATGGGAGCTGAGAGGACAAGTACAGGAAGCCAGGAGCAGGAGCCAAGCGGCTGCGGCTGCGGTGCCAGCTGGACAGAGGCTGCTGCAGGTGCTCAGCGAGGCGCGGACATGGCTCCTGATGCACTGCCCAGCACCGACATCTCACACCGAGCCTGGCACCGAGCGACGGACTCCCATGTCTGAGCCTCCCACTCCCCTGTCCCCCCCATGCTCCTGACCAAGGCACCCAGGGCTCACGGCTTCCCCTCGCGGGGCTGTGGTGTGAGCACCAGCAGGGCCAGGACATTGGGCCCTGACACAGGGGTGTGCTGATGTGCTCTGCCATCGACCCCGTGCTCCAGGCTCCTCTGGACTCACTGGTGATGCACAGCCCCTGCACAGAGGGGACAGCCTGGGCACTGCGTACAGCATTGCTGCCCCACGGCCAGGGGGGGTTCACAGCAGCAGGCCCGCAGGGGAGCTCAGACCTTC
>NW_009915805.1:0-218 GCF_000696875.1 Nestor notabilis | reverse complement strand
GCTGTCCCTCCTCTGAGCAAGCTTCCAACCTCATGGAATATGGGGGACCTGCAGCCCTCTCTGTGCCAGCCCTGCTGTTCCGGTGCATCCCTCTCCTGCTGGGGGCTGCTACCCAACAAACATCCACCCCTGGGGTGCTGCTGGACTGGCCCCAGCCTGGGCTCCTCAAATGAGACCTGAATGTCTGAACTGGATGCTGGAGAGGGACTCTTCATCAG
>NW_009915804.1:0-9759 GCF_000696875.1 Nestor notabilis | reverse complement strand
AAGTTTAGATTAGCTATAAGGAAGAAGTTCTTCACAGTGAGGGTGGTGAGGCACTGGAATAGGTTGCCCAAGGAAGTTGTGAATGCTCCAACCCTGGAGGTGTTCAAGGCCAGGTTGGACAGAGCCTTGGGCGACACGGTTTAATGTGTGGTGTCCCTGCGCATGGCAGGGGGGTTGGAGCTAGATGATCTTAAGGTCGTTTTCAACCCAAACTACTCTATGGTTCTATGAATACAGATGTAAATAAAAAGGAATTCAGACTTAAAAGAAAAGTATGCCTATTCTTTTCTATAGCTACTAGTACAATAAATTGCTGAATGCTGACTTCCCAGGCACTTAATGCATATTTTGGTCACAGTTTTATCGCAAAGCAATCAAGCTATTCAGCTTTTACTGTAAACAAAGGTATTACAGATCATTGTCCAAATGTTTTAAGAGCTTTGAAACACCATCAGTGTTGAGCATTTTTTCATGGAATCTGAAATGTGTGAAGACTTTTTGTGGTAATATTCTAAAGAAAGCACTGTGGGTCAGTAGTCTCATTTTCAGCTGAAAATACAATTTGTTCTAAACACTTTCCTCCTGAAATCTACCCCTTGGCTGCTTAACTCCTCCTAATAAGTCCAAGTGTCCTAGTACTATGAAGTCCTTCACTTTCATGTTCACAGACTTTCACAAACAATCTTTCATAAAGTTACATTGTATACCAATAGCAGCTTTGCTCTAAGGAATGCCATGCAATGAAAAACTATGAGCCATGTGAGAGAGACAGAACAGATAAGAAATAATAAGCCCTTGGAACTCCCTTGGAGCTAAAATGTGAAATGTACTAGGACGAAAAGGGGCACACACTCAGTATAGGTAAGGACGGTTGGATTTCCTAAATAGCTTCTTTAAAGTCTGTAAAATTGCTCTTGCACACACGTATATGCACCTACACCCTCTTCCCAACAAACAGTTTAGCCTTCACTTTAGCCATCTAAAAGTTTAGCTTTTCGTCATCTAGTTTGACTTTACTGGAACAGATTTCTGGACAGAGTCTCCTACCTGTTTCATTAACACTATGTAATTTTTTAGGATTTAAAAATACAGAATTAATTTTGGTCTACTTACTTTTTAACTGTTCTTATTTTTGTCTCTAACAAAAGATCATTTGTTTTGTGGCACTCTACTGAAATACTTACATTGCATATGTTGCAAAAAGTGGGTAAGGTAAGGCCAAATAAAACTTTGCATAGATGTACTGCATATGTTCCTTGAGTCCAAACAGTGCATCTTTTTCAAGGGTTCAAAATTTTGAGATGCAAATAGAGCAGACAAGTCTAAAAATAGGTAGACTTGGAGGTTTACAGATACATAGACTGACTTATGGCAACCCAAAATTCAAAAAAAATGGCATCTAAGTAATGATGGCTTTTTACACTGACTAATATGAGTTGCTGGTTTGTTTCTGTTTTTTTATGCATATATATATAGAAATACTGGTTTTATTAAAATAAAAATAACTCAGTAATACAGATGACAGTCATTATTTCAATACAGTACATAAAGAAGGATGTTACAGACTTGAGATAAGGGAACTTCTAAACCAAATGAGACAATGCAGGGTATTGGGAGGCCCTCAGTCTGTTGGAAAGTAAGACTCCACATTAAATTTAGTTTTTCTGTTGTATCATTTCTGCGTTACAGTTCTTTAGGGAAATATCAGTGCTAAATGAGTATTTATAATCAAGCCTTAGTGACTTTGTCTGGAAAAGTCCATCAAGAGACAAAACCCCGTTATTGCTTAGAATAATGCTGTTCATACATTATGAATCAATTAATGCATTAAAATGTTTTCCTTTGTATGTTTAAGTAGTAAAACCAAACCAAACCAACCACAACCAAAAAAAACCCTCCCCCCAAAAAAAACCCAATGAAAAATAAAAGCACCCCAAAAATCCCACAACCAAACCAATAACATTCAAATTCAGTTCTATCAGAAATGCTATTCTTTTGTTTGTCCCAAACACCTGAAACCTCAGGTAGGTGATGAAAACAATATTCTCAGCCTTTTTGTAAATGCATTATCAAGTATTGCTGATAAATATACGCCTATTTTCAAGCACCAGTGAATTATCTGTTCAGACAAGAATATTCTTTATAGATAAAAATTTGAACTATTAAAGGTCTGTGGTTTAATAAATAAATAAATAAATAAATAAAAGAAAAATCAAGAAAGATATACCAAGAGAAAAGCCTTTAAAATTTTCAAGGCTTCTTACTTCTTCCTAAGAAAACCATAATCAAAGTACTGCATAGTATTTAACTATTTCCACCCAAAATTACACAGACCAACAGAGGAGAGAGACAGTTTAAATTTTGGCAGCAGTTAGGAAAGAATTATTCTGGTTTAGGAGCTAAATCTGTATACTTCCTTAAAGCAGACACTCTTTTTTCTAGCTCATAATAAAGAGGATCTGTGAATAGAAGTCGCAAAAATGAATATTTTACAGAAAAAACACCTTTTGAAGTCAAAAGTATTCTTTTTCCTCTTTAGTTTGAACGTGAACATCATAGTTCCTACATAGTAGTGCACACATCAGTATTGAATACATGAAAGCCTTAGTAAAAAAATAGGTTTGGGGTATTTTTTTTCTGTGGTCATTCACAGGACAAACTTCAAATGTATATTTATACAAATAGAATTAAAAAGAGAATATGGTACAGTACCATCCTGCATTCTCCAACAAATTCCGTGCAATGGGCTGAGGCACTGAGCAGTTGTAATAACCCATGCCTATATAGGACCTCCATATCTTGTTCTTGCTTGCAATATTGTGTAGAGTTTCAAGGACTTCATTTTCACCTAATTGAAAAGAAATTAGGTCAGAAAGCTACAGTATTTAACTAAATGCCATGCACCCCTGTGTAAAAAAAAAAAAAAAAGAAAAAGCAACATCAGTGAGGCAAGTATAAGCAGCAGAATAAAGCATAAACCAAGAAAAGTAAAGATAAAATAACAAGCTGGTAGAATATTCTGGGAAAGTTAAATTCTTCCAAAATTCTGGAAAATACAACAGCTGAGTAATAACAGGGTTTCAGCCAGTGTGGAAATAATACTGAGAGAAACAGCAGTAGGCAAATGGCTTATGGAGCCCTTTTTGTGCTAATGCAAGGTACAGTTTGGGTCTTTTGCACATGCACTAAAATATATCTCAGAAGGCACTCTTTTATTAGCTAGACCTTGCAGAATTATCACTGGATGAAGCCACAGCAATCTACAGCTATGATTTAGTGTTTCTAATGGAGCCATATTTGCACACAATGGGCTTACATCAAGCACACAGGAGTAATTTCTTAGTATTAAAGAACTTCATTTTCTCACATCTTCCCTAAGGAGCTGGTAAAATAGAACAGTTCCTTTGATTTGATTTCAGTATGCCTCACCAGTTAAAAAAAATACAGTATTTCTAGATTAAGAAATTCCATTTAAGATTAACTTTTAAATGAGTCTGCCAGTCTAGTCTGGGAAGATTACAACACAATGCTTTTGAAGTGTTCAGACAGAAAGCATTTGTATCCCTCCCCAGTTATCATTTAGTCCTTGGTCATACTTCCACATGCTTCTCAGTGTACTGGAGGTTGTGCAAAAATCACATTCGGTCAACCTGTTCCTAGTAGTCAATGAATAATGCTACCTAACATCTGCCAAAGGGAAAGATTTACCAAGTATTTTAGTATCTGTGGATGCAGAAAGATGATCAGCAAGCTGTCTAAGGTTATACAGGGGGATAGGCCTGCCCAACCCAGCAGATCTGGGTGGCATTAGACACCAACCCTCCTAGGTGAGGGAAGCACATCTTTTTTGATTCCCCCTCACAAAAGCCTGACTCGTGAAACTGCTGTACTGAAGCAGCTGCACCAAGTTCTCTTCATTCTGCATTGCAGCTGGAAAAGCAGACTTTGGAATTAATTCGAGGTTAGAAATCCCCAGTGCAGAATAGCTTGGGTTTCAACACTTAATTCTCTTCTTAAGTTACTCTAGCAAGATAGATCAGGTCAAAACAGCGAGTGCTGTGGAATCTGGAAGCAAATAATTCTCTAGGTAGAGAATTTGGATTGTCTAGAATTTGAATTTCTTCTGCAGCCATAAAGAAGTATATTGTAACTTCAGCTCCAATTTCAAAAGTGATCAGTGATCTCTCCTCTTCCTTTTACTCCATGTGCTATTATTGTGTTCCACATATAGATTAATTAATAAAAATCTGGTTTTCAATTGGTGTCTTCCATAGTTACATTATACCTTCCACAAAGTTATTTTTCTACTGATCTTCAGTTCTCACTTCAAAGTTCAGTTCTCCTCTGCCTTTTACTCAGTGTTACTGTTAGATCTAATGTATAAAGATTAATTTCTTGTTTTCAGTAAATGGTAACTTTTTCTGAAGACTCAAAAGTCATGTGTTTATTATATTTCAACTCAGCACTGTCCAGGGCAAAGTTTCTAAAACTAGTGAGCAGCTTGGATCCCAGTATTCCTCCCACACAGTTTATTCCAAATGCACTTGTTTCTTTATTTTAAGTGAGAGTTTTAACACTGAGGAGGCCTTCCTCTACCACTTGCAACCCAAAGGTTTAATGAAGGACAGTTTGGGTGCAGTCTGAGAAGGGAGAGTCGCATTCTTGCGGAATTCAAACATCAGTGAATTTTTGCAAATGGTAACGAATTTGCTTGTTTAACTCCAAATTCAGTCAAAGGCACACCAGCTCAATGTCACGCACAAAAATGCATTAGAAATATGATTTTTGAAGTAAACACATACCACAAATACTGTACTATGTGCCAGATAGTGTTTCCTTTGTTTGCTTGAGTGGATGGTTCTTCTACAAAGCCATTTCTCAGCTAATATAGCTAATAAACTACCACGTGAAGAACTTGTGCTAGAGCACTCTGAAACAAACCAGTTTTAAACTGATTAAAGGCACAATGCAAAAAGCCTAGTGAGACTGTAGGCAATTTAGGTAGCAATTAAGTGTAAGAGTAGAACCACATCCCACCTAGAAGAGCTGTGCCGATAGATTCCCTACAATGAATATATTATTACTATTGCATATAATATAAGGAGCTACCGGTGAAGACAATTACACTACTAGTTTCAATGAGGATGATGAAATGTTGGAGGGCACACTCCTTACATTCCCACCTCTCCTCACTTACCCTTCTCCTCTGATCACTATGAAGGCAACAGCAGCAGTACAGTCCAAAGACACACCCCTTGCATTTGGCATGCCTCTTTGAAGAGACCTGGGATGAAGGCTCCTTTCCAGATGCTTTACACTGCCTAGTAGTTCATCAGAGCTTGCCTTTAGGAAGGCAACCCATGAAGAACTGAGTAATGAAAATCAATAGCTCTACAACCTGGTTTACTTAAGACCAAGCATAAGTTCTTACACAGATTTTATAAACTAATGTTTATAAATTCTAAAATTTGAGAATGTAACTGGGAATATTTTGCGGGGAAAAAAATGGCAGAGCTTGTAGGCTCATTTTTTAAAGTTAAATCCTGAATTCAAAAGTTTATTTCTGCTTCCTGGAAAGAAAAAAAAAAAAAAGCAGAAGTACGTAACATATGTACAAAGCCTACCCATTAAATAAAGATGCACATACAATAGCAGCATTGAAGGGATAGCTGCTACTGAGGTAGACAGTAGCTTTGCAGGGATAAAAGAAAGAGGATTACTCTTATATAAGATGATCTGTACTTTTACTTCAAGTGGGTCAATTGCTACAGACATGCTAAAGCACCTTCAATACCTAAAGAAAAGCTGATTGTTCAGGTCTACTTACTGTGACAGTGGGAAAAAAGCTCTGTAGTAGCAGCTGACCACAATTAAGTACCAAACAGATGCCTAGCTTTGTTGTAAATACTGGCTGAACAGAAACTTCATGACAAAACGTTTCCCCTAAACTGTATCTGCAGAAAAAAAAAGGACTTTAAAAAAGCCCCCTTCCAGAATTGGTGAGGTACGTGACTTCAGCTTATTGTTACGGGAAATTAGACATTTTGCTGTTTCACTCCTACTGGCTTTCAGTGGCATATTTGGGTGGTTTTACAACACTGTCAGTGGTCTCATGGCAGCAGGCACTTTTAAAATGGCTTTTCTTAGGTCAGGAGGGGGACACAGATACGTCTGTCATATTACATACCAAAAGAAGCAACTCATTTCAGAAACTTCTTAGCACAATTCTTCCTCTCCTCCATCACTGACCATGTCTGTATGAGAAGAGACCTACCAACATAGGAACACTAATAAATATTGAAAAAGCATTTCTAGTGTAGATGCACTTGTACCAGCAAAGCTTAGCATTTACCAGAATTGCTTTTTCATTCATACGTAAGCAAAACAAATGTCCAGTTAAGGCTAGAGGCTTTCTCTTTCCATATATTATTATTATTTTATTATTCCCCTTCACAGAAGTAATGAAGCTGAATTCTTCCACTGAGGAGCAGAGCTATGCTAAAATGTCTAGGAAAAACAATACATGTACAAAAAGATTATGCTTCTACTGAAATGAGAGGTTTTATCTATGAGTAATGGAATATGCAATACAATTCAAAACAGCTCTTAAATATAAGCTGCTCCACAGGAAGTTTTTTGTTTGTTTGTTTGTTTTGTTTTTTTGGGTTGGTTTGGTTTTTTTTTTGTGGGTGGTTGTTTTTTTTTTGTTTTTTTTTTGTTTTGTTTTTTTTTTTTAACAGCTATTGCATACGTACAGCCATTGATTTTCTGTCTTTTAGACAACTTGTTACATTACAAGGGAAGGATCTGTATTGCAAAACAAGCTTTCCTACTGCCACACCAAAATTTGAAGATATACACCAAATGTACACAACAGAGATGAGGCTTAAAGCTATAAAGGTTTAAAAAACCCCACAAATATAATTGCAAAGACCTATGACAGTCACCCAGATGTACTATTTATGGTGTGTACATGTTTTTTTTTGGACTGCATATCTAATTCTAACTAATCTAATATTTAATCTAATACTAACTTAATACTAATATCTAATCACTGACTTCAATGAGACTTCACTACAAACTCAATTGTGTTTCCTAATAGGAATGAGTAGCTCGAGTACAGCTGATTCACTCATCTGCTCTCTGTGGAGTCACTATGATTACATTTTTTAACTGAAGTTATAGAGAAAAGTGGAAGTGTATATTTAAGCCACTAGGAATTACCATATTAGAAATTTTGTGAATGCTTAAGTTGAACAACACATTTTGAATTGCCTTGCCCTGTTCTCTCATTGCATGTACGAGTTTGGGGGATGGTGGGAGCAAAATTGTCTTCATACAAATAAAAATAACATGTTTAAAATAGAATATTAGTTCTCATGACACTTTCCCAATTTTGCTGTTTTCCTTCAATAGAAAGGATATGACAGAGAAATCATATACCATACTCACATAAGAAATCCCACACTGGTGATCAGAAGACAGTGTTCTCTCCAGTGGTACATTAACGAGGAAGCAAGTTTTATTTAGAATACTGTGCCCTTGGTCCAAGATGTTCAAAGTGAAGTCACACAGCTTTAAGCCAAGACTTTTAACTTTTATAAGCCATGGAGCTTCCTGCTACCAATGCAGTGGGGAACTAGTAACAAAAATCTACACATTAAATTACAAAAGCCAGTTCATCACACTGGCTGCAGAAGAAAATACAGCATTGTGCAGAAAAAGGTTTTCTGTACCTCATGCAGGCACCTCCTTTGAAAACTCACTGTTGCATGCCATGCAGTGCGAGACTGCATCACAGTGACATTCTTTCACAGTTTACTCTAGGGGAACAAGAACAGCATAGCAAGTGGAGCAAAACGCCAGTGAGCTAAATACACTGTTAGCTAATGAGGTCCTGTTACACAGTGGGAATCTCCACACAACAGAACATCATCTTATGCATAGCAACGTAGGAGACACCCACTTCAAAACTGCTATGCAAATCAGTATGAGAAGACATAAAACTGCATCAGGATTTTGACTTAGGTTGCCATCACCAGTTTAGTTTTCATGTGCAAGTATTTCAAGTTTAATGTGCAAGTATTTCAATGCCCAACTGTACTATATCACTTTTATGTGTCTTTTTCAATTAATGTAAAACTTCACAAAGCTATCACCTACTTTAAAAACCAAACAACAACAACAAAAAAGGAATAAAACAACCACAAAAAGCAGAAAGGTTTTTAAGTAATTAGTAACAATCTACATTTAACCACCCATACACACCTATAAATGCAATAATCTCAAAAGGTTTTTTTCTCTAAGAATAAGTGAAAATCATCCATCAGTCTGCGAGTACCTTATATTAAAATACATTAATTGTAGGAAAACATGCTGACCAATACTTTCAGCAGTTATACAGACAGAAGGCACTGACTAAATTCCACTTCACCACCCGCTCCCCATTTTAATAGGATGGGGATTTACCAAAAAACAGAATAACCAGTGTACCGACAAAACATGTTGTAAGTAGAAACTTCCAGGCAACACTGTATCCCCCCTGGCTACAATCTGTCTTTGCAGGCTCTAGGTTTCCTGGCTGTTCACTGTGGCGCTGCCTCTCGCCCGTGATGTCATCTCGGAGTAACCAGATTGAACTGGCCCGGAACCTCACCGGAGCTGCGGGCCTGGAGCTCACGCTCACATTATAGCGCATGGATGAGCAATGAAAAGAACTCCAGCGAGAGGGATCAACCTTCCTGCAGACCGCGCAGAGAATCCTGTCGCAAATACAAAGTTGATACCGATGCAATTGACTCCACTATCTGAACAGCCCCCGGGCTTTGTTAGTTTCAATGGGACTGTTTAGCTAGGGTGCATTTTAAGCGTTTCTTTCACTCACGGGATTTCCAGCATCATATTCACAGACACCTACCAAGATTGCAGTTATGCAGGAAGAAATTTCGTTCTGTGATTGCTGACTTTTATCTAAAACCTCATCGAATCATGGCAAATTTTCCACAGCAATTTGCTGAAGTACTGTACTGCTACAGTTGCTGGCTCAGAAGTTTTGTGTTCCTGTAGTTTACCTATCTCCCTCAATCACAGAGATTCAAAACGCTAGCCATTAGTCTACTGTGTATCCATTATACAGACACGTTTATTCTGAATGTTATTAAAATATGCATGGTTGGAAGGGTAAAGGGGGTGAGAAGGAAAACACTACATGAACTCAACGCCACAAAACAAAGAAATTCTGCAAAAACATACAAGCCCACAAAAACATACAAACCCATTTGAGGCTACAGTCCACACCAAGGGGACGATTTTTAGTCACGCTTTTCCCTCCATGTCAGACTCCTGAGACAAAGTGAAAGCACTGTAGCACTTGAGCTTAAAAGCAGATTTTGGGCAGCCCCACTGTACCAGACACGTTTTGTTACTGATTTCCGACACGAGCGCAAGGAGTGCAGCAGCCGAACTACTACCAAGTTAGTCTGAGAAAGCTGAAGCGGCGGTGATAGTACTGCTATGGTTACTTAAGACTTACCCCGCACTTCACTTGCGCGGGGAGGTCTGTCCGCTACACGTCTCAGCGGGGGCACTCGAGGGGGGCGCACCCCAAGTCCCCCCAGCGGGCGCGGGCGGTCCGGGAGCACACGGGACCATGCTGTTACTTACAGACGTGATCGTCCATCCTCAGCGGCCTCCGGAGACGGATGCTGGCCGGGATGGTTTTATCCATCAGCTCCTCGACGTCCTGCAAAGAGCCGACCG
>NW_009915803.1:0-9381 GCF_000696875.1 Nestor notabilis | reverse complement strand
TATATAAATGGTGTCTCTGTGTGTGTATATGTATGTATATACCCCACACACACACACATATATATAATTTCAGGCAAGATATTAAGGAATAAATGCCTAAAGAAGAAGAGCAAGGAAAGACTGTAGGATATTTCAGATATTTCACCCAGTACTCTCCTAATCTCATGTAAACAGAGTGTTTTAATATGGCTACTTAAATGCCAACAATGTTACATTTGATTTACCTGTATATACATAAGAGCTTCAAGATGACTGATAATTGTAACTTTTCTAACGTAAGATGTTCTGAGCCATAATCATCTAACTTAGTGTGAGGATTGGTTCCTAGTTTTCTGTTATATCATCTTCGAGCAGCTTCTCAGTAACAACATTTGTTCCAGAAACCTGGAAAGTCCTTTTCCAGTCAGTATCAAAAGGAGAAATATCATGCTTCTCTTATGATACATGGCATTCAGACTTACATTTTACTATATTAAATTGAATTTCAATCTGTAGTGGCAATCATCTAAGATCTGAATAATAAATAATATCATCCACTTTTAGTTAAAATACATGTATGATTAATATTAAAATGCATGATTAATGTTTGTGCAAAGCCAGTATGTCTTATTTTTTATTAAGCAGTGAGTATGACAGTTCTATGATTTTTGTCAGTCTGTTATAATATAAAGAGAATTAAAGACAATTACAGAGGGGATTCGATTTTCTTTATTTTGAAGTTAACATAACCAAATTTGTATGTTTGACATTTTTCTTATAGTTTTAATATTTGTGTTTTATTGTGATCTTCTGTAGTACCAAATTTTTGTTTTTCTCTAACATTGAGATAAAGTAAGTCATTGTTCACTGTCTTTTCTTTTATGATGAGCTGTGGATTTTTACATAAATTGTTATTGAACATCTGTTTGTTCCTTAGAAATCAACGTTTACAATATACAGTTCTGTCTAATTTTACTGACTTCAAAGATGTTAGGACTTCGTCTTAATATGTATTATTTTTAAAGAAAGATTGCTGACAGAGCACCATTTTGAGATTCTAATCATATGTAGGACCCCATTCAATAAGATGATAGGCTACCACAACAGACAATATGTCTTGAAGATTGCTACTACTGATAATTCATTTCATATTATTCAATCTGTCAGTAAGATTCTGAGAAATGCAGTTCTAAGTGATAAATCTCAGAGCATTCATTTCTATTTACCTAAAATCTACTGTTTAACGTGAGAGCCAATTTAAGGTCAGCAAAAAAAGACAGTACTGTGGAACTGCAGTGATTTTTTAATATTTGCTGTTTACCCACAAATAGAATATTGATTTTCTCTTATGTCCTATAGCTATCTTTTAGGAAAGGTATTTATTTGAATGTGCTTGCACTGGTTTTACGTGGCATTGTGTACACTAGAAAGGTTTGCATACACAAAGATTACCAGACAAGTTAACTCAGAGAGTCAGTGCAGTAGACAAAGTTCTAACAGCTTCGTGTTAACTGACAGCAGCTGAGGTTGTTCCCCTTTCATTCAATTACAGGAATAATAAAAAAAACCAACAACAAAAAAAGGCGTAGTATTTTTATCTATTACTAGAACTATGTGTCCTAGTGCTGTTAAGACTTATATAAAAACTAAAATAAAATACTATTAAACCCATCTAAATTAGATTAAGTAACTGCGAAATAGTCATATATGCTTTTAAATAGGTGCATGCAATTAACATACCTGGTAAAAAAAGTTGTAAAGCTATTCAAGTTATAAGAAAATTTTTGAGACATTTTTGTTCCACTAAGGGTATTCCAGTTAAATGTCTTTAAGTCCAATTCGACTAATGATTTGTCTTGTATAAGATTTACTATTTCTAAACTTTTCAGTAGACATTAGGTTTGTAAATTATATGTCAGCATGGAATCTTGTAACTCTAAAACAAATTATTCCATTTTTAATTCCAGCATTTTAACTGAATGCTGTAGCTACCTAAAATCAATCCAGTCCACAATGTTTCTGTAATCAACAGTACTGACAACTAATTTAATGTCCTTTACTGAAATACATTGTCCACAGTAAATTAAGATTTTCTTAAAGCATAACTACAGAACAGAAAGTCACTGTATTTGCATGCACATGAGTAACACATGCAGACAGTGTCTGTGGGAGTAATATATGATAATATTCTTCACCTGTAGCACACAAGGTTTTCTGTATGAGGATCAGATTTTTTTGACATTTCTTTTAGAAAGAATTCACACCCGGAGTCTCTTCATTTAAGTAAAGGTAACCCAAGACATCACTACAGACAAACTTACTCTGTGGAGTTGCCCACGTTTCTCTTCTACTCTTCCCTACTTATTTTCTTACTTGTTTTTACAGACAAAAAAGTTACATTCTGGAAGAGAGAGTTAAACCCATATCCTTTCTTTTCCCAGTATGTGTATCATCCTTTCTGAGTGGCGACTTTTTTCCTATCTTTTTTCCAAACCTGCAGTGTCTTTTGGAATCAAGTTTTTTTGACAAAGACTTTGATTTAAATTAATCAATTCTGTCATGTGAATGGACAAGCATCTTCTTAATACCAATAACAGACACAGAGCCAGTAAATTTTTAAACCTAGAATGCTATTCATGTATGGTGACTAATCATCTTTCTCTGGAACTGGATGTTAGAACAGATACTTAAAAAAGATTGAAAACTTTTGCCAACTCTTATTTATAAGAAATTACAGCTGAAAAATCAATTTGATAAAGATATTTAAGAGCACAGTCAGATGTGTTTTTTTATGAAACAACATCTACAGTTGTTTGTAAGCCTAGAATTTCTTGGTTGCCCCAGTATTGCCTGACCTACTTCCTGACTGCATGCTTGGTAGCCGTAGTCCTGTAAGCCTCTGCATACCTGGACAGCAAATTTAGCAAAGTCTTAGTGAATTGCTGGCTCTGCTGTCATTACAACACAGATAATAAAACTGTATTTCTTCCTTTACCATTATTTAGAGATAAACTGTTTATCCTTAAAACTCTTGTTACTGTGTCTGTAACCATGTCCCAAATCTATACCTCTTCAGGGACACTGCAAACCTTGAGCTAGAGATGCTTTTTGCATTGGATTATCTTTTTCATGTGTACTTTATGAGTATGTATGTACGCATGTATACACAGACACATTTCTACTGTCATATATAAAAAACAAAATTAAAAATAAATTGTAGTTCCCCTGAATAATTCCAGAGGGATAAATCATACAGAAGGAAAGAGTAAAGAACTGAACTATGGTCAAAGAGTCTATGAACTGCCAAAAAGAGTTGGTGCCCCAGCAGTATTTTTAGATACAGGATTAATTAAGTGTAAGGTGAGTAGAAATCATTGCCTTGCATCCCAAATAATTAATCAAAGGAGATTCCAGGTACTAGTCTCTCTTTATGTTTCATTCAATAAAGAAATCCTGCAAAATACTTAAGGTGGAAAAAAATCAAGCAAAAACTGAAGTAATTTGATATTAATTCTAGGTCAGATCTAAATCTACTAGCTAAGAATTAAAAAAAAAATAATTACTTACCCACCCTGTTCATTCCCACACATAAAACATGTATATAATTTATTTTATTTATTTGTTTGTTTGTTTGTTTACCTATTTATTTATTTGTTTGTTTGTTTTCCCTGAGATGTATTAGAAGTTACTTCATTTGGTTTTAATTTTTGTTTCTGGAATCTTCATCATCATAAAGGTCACCTAGATAAAGACCCTCTCAAAAATAAATCCCAGCAAAAAAAAGGTAACATTTTAGATGTTTTGCATATCCCTAGTCCAATATAAATTACTTCTTTGACAATATGAATTATATCATGTTGCCTCTTTTTTTTTGGCATAAAGTTCTCCATACCATTCCTTTCTGCTTATTAAGCAAAAAGGAAGACCTTCTTAGAGAGATAACCTTCAAAGGCAAAATTAAACACACTGTTATATAAACTTTATGATTATCCTACAGACATCTGTATGTTCAGACAAAGTGCTTCATTCAAATAACTTCATATTCAAATAATACCGTATCATGTGTACCAGCAAGGTCTGTTATAGGTGTCCCACCTCCTAGTCTGATCACCAGGCTGATGTTTACTCTCTCTCTCCCTATCTTTGTTTATGCTTTTGGTATCGGTGATTATTAAAATGTTTTCTACAAAGTGGATTAGTTTCAGCATAAGGAATGAGGAATTCCAGTTCTGAATACTCAATAGCCAAGTACGCCTTAAGGTACTCCCAGGAGGTGAGAGATTATGTGTCTGATTTCTGCTTATAAATCCTACAGGCACAGGATTTAAATCTGTTTCCTCTACCTCTTTTATGAATTTTATAAGCACAAGACTACACTGTATTCTCAGTTGGATCTTCGTAGAAAAGGTTCATCAGGAGAGATTAGACCTTTCATATGATATAACATATCAGGTCATAAAGAATGATGACAATTATACATACTTAGTCTTATGCTAAAGATTCGGTGTTCCAGTCCTTTCTCTACCTAACACATATTTCTGTATCTTTGTAAGGAGACTGAATGCCCACAGTCATATTCTGTATGGTGCCATAGGACAGGAATTATGTATTCATCATTGCAGAGAGGGGATGCAGAGGCAGACATTTATCCCTCTTTGTGACAATACAGTTTGTCTCTCACAGACTTCACAGGTTTAAATTTGAATTCACAAATAAGTTTGTTACTAGCCCATAATATCTATCAGTAAAGAGAGGTTTTTCTTTTTCTTGTTTTGTTTTGGTATCAAATAATTTATTTTGCTAATCACGTAATGTATACTTTACCTTCTGTTGTGCTAATTTCTTGGGTGTGCATTCTGTCTGCTAGTACTTTTGACAAATAGTATACACCCAGCTAGAAGACTATGACTGCTTTTTAGAGAAAGAAGAAGGATCAGTGAACTGAAAGGAATTGGAAGAAGCAGCATTACAGAGATAAGAACATTGTGAGTGTTGAGCAGCGTGCAGGTGAATATCTTACATTTAATTACTGTTAGAATTTATTTCAGAGTACCCTATACCTATTCTAGAGGCTAACCCTCTGTTTCCTGTTCCCACCTCAGATGCTCCCGGCTGGAGAAGGATAAATGTCTGGCTGTGGAGAGGATGAAAGAGTCCCACTTGCCTTTTATTCTTGGTAAAAATGAGTTTATGTGTAGGTATGCGGCATGTGAGGGCTGAACATGCACCAGCAAAAGCTGTCTGTCATGTGTGCTTGGTTATTAGAAGCCCTCAACTGATACTTGAGGCTGCTTTTACATTTCCGCCCAAGAGAATTTTCAGTCAGCACTCCAGAAAGAGAAGCATTTGGTATGACAGGAAGAGCATCTCATGTTCAGGGAGCAGGAGCTGCAAGGCAGCTCGTGAAGGCTGTGATGTGTCTGTGAGACACCCATGTATGACAAAAGTTCTTCTGCAGGAGTACTTAATGTACCATGATCTTTTTTTCTTTACAGTTTTATGTGCTGTGCAAGTGATAGTTAAGTTTTAGCCAAGGTAGAAGGTTAGGGCTACTGTTAGCCAAACTTTGTGCTGGAATTTGTCATACTTAGGTCTGACACCCATTGTGTGGATAACCACTTTTTCTAAACAAGCCATGATTTATTTAGTCATGATATAATTGTCTTAAGTTAAATACAGGTGATTGTCACTATCTGTGATGTTATGTCTACCCTAATTATTTACCATCAGCTGGGTAAGTCATGCAACATCTTTTGAGACTATCTGGAAAACTCAGCACTCTCTCTGTGAGATAAGCATCTTACCCACTCCCCTTATTTTTGGCTTTGCACACAGACTTACCCATTTATTTTAGCACTTCTGCAAAGCACTTCAAGGCATCCACTACAACCATGTCAGAAGATAATCACATATCACGAAGTTCGAAAAGAACTCAGCAGAGAAAAACAGCCTACAAAAGCTGTATGTTTTCCCCAGGGTTACAAAAGAATTTTTCTCTCACCTACTCTCAGACTGTCAAGGAAAAGATAAGTAGGTAGATAGGTAAGTAGATAGACCTACAGACACAGGCAAGAGGAGTTCTTTCAGCAAATAAAAAAAAAGGATGAGGAAAAAAAAAGAAGAAGACATGAGTGTTCTGTAAAGATCAGTAACACTGACTAGAAGACACAAGTCTAAATGCTAAGTACAGCTTGATAATAAGGAATAAAGAATGAGTTATTGTAACTGTTTCTATTCTACATATAGAGAGAAATAATTTTTCTTACAAATAATTGCTTTCCCTCATCCTTTTTTTTCTTTTTAATTTATTTTTCTTCTGATAGCAAAAGTTTTTTGTTGTTGTTGTTGTTGTTAGTGGATTTCTTTTTTCTTCCAAGCTGAGTACCTATTATTCTGTATAAATTACTCAGGTACGAAGAGGTCACTAAATCTTGACAGAAATGTCCCTAGAAAGCTTTTTTTGATATAAGACATGTTAAACAACTAACCTAAGGAAAGATACTGATATTTAGTTATATGGATATGTCAGAGGAAACACAGAATATATGGGATTGCGAGTCACACATCCCAAACTGTTTCACCCATACATAACACACATGTGGTGGTAAAAAGTCTTACTGATTATTACAGTGTCACAGAACAGATGAGGTTTGTAGGCACCTCTGGTTAACAATTATTCCAAATTCCTGTTTAAAGAAGGGAGATGCCTAGAACAGATTGCCTAGGACCATGTCCAGTCAGATTTTTAATATCTGTGACAACGAGGATTCCACAGCCTCTCTGGGCAACCGTTAGAGCAAAAAAAATGTTTCCTTATGTTCAGAGAGAATCACAAATGTATGTTGCTGGCTCATGTCCACCAGGACCCCCAGGTCCCTTTCTGACAAGCTGCTTTCCAGCTGGGCAACCCCCAGCATCTACTGGTGGCTGGAGTTGTTCCTCCTCACAAGCAGTGCTTTGCACTTCCCCTTGTTGAACTGCATGAGGTTCCTCTGGGCCCATTTCTTCAGCCTGTCTCTGTTCCTCTGGACAACAACATGACCTTCCGGTGCATCAGACTAAGGCACTCCCTAGTGAATGCCCTCCAGGTGGACATTGGGCTGCTAATTACAGCCATCTGAGTAGGGCAGTTCATCCAGTTTTTAGCTCACTTCACTCTCATTTGTCTGGTCTGTGCTTTGCCACTTAATCACTGTAAATATTATGGAACATACTAGAAAAACTGTAGTATAGGTTGCGTTGAATTCTGTTAGTTGTTTTTTACCTTCGACTAACTATGCCCACACAGTTTTCAAGGCTGTATAGATGAGGCTGAAACTTTTCCACATGTTTATAGTACACAAAGAAGCAAGTAAATCAAATAGATAAGAAGATAGGCATATTCAAGGAAATCACAGAAATAGGATTCTTACTTAAGATTTATTTTCTTTATGCTAGCAAAAGTCTCTTCTGCTGTATAAAGTCATTATTGTTTTAGTACAATTTTTGAGGATAAGAAATGTCTTCACATCTTGTAACATGGAAGTAAATATTTTTTTTAAAAATATATCAGTCCCCTTCCTCCCCAGATAAAAATAAAAATAATGAAAAAAGAAACCCACAGGTTTTTTGTTTATAGGTTTTGGGGTCTTTTTAATCATAGTTTCAACATGTAAAATTTTGCTTGGACGCAGCTCCATTAAGTGGCCCATCTATTCCATCTACGACAAAGTTCCTAAAAGAAAACAAAGAAATAAACAAAGAAAACCCAAAACCTGTAGCATAACCTTTGTCTTTGAAACCTGAAAATTATTTGTTTGAGATGAAATGACCAACAAACAAAATCCACTAAATGAAGTATCGTCTATGTCTGTGTGGAAGACTAACAATTTGGTATCATTTTTATCAATATGGTGCTTATGAAAGGTGCCTTTAAGACCTTTGGAGACCCCCATTTCCTTTTATCTACATAAACAGCTCTGTAAAATGAAGCACGTTTCCCCATGTTGTCTTCCCATAAGTTTCAATTCTGACATACCACACCTGCAGGACTGGCTCATTTAATCTGTAAGAAAAAACCTTAGCAAAAAACTTGTGTGGATCACTTTTGTAACAGAAATTAATAAAATTTCATATAGATGATCAGACTTCCTAACCACTCTTAGCTGGTATAAACCTCAGCTGAATTTGAACTAGTGATTAATTTGAACTGCAGATGAAAATCTTAGCATAATGTAACTGACCTCTTCTCACCCTTTGCCTCAGCTGCTGCTGCTGCTCCTTTGACCCTGTAGGAAATTTTTTTTGTGAGTTTGGAAAGCTGGTGTGTGTCAGAGCCAAATAAGAGTGTAGTTTTGCAAGTCATGTGGTGGTGCTCATACTCTTGTAGCAAGAAATTGTAACATAAAGAAATCTTTCAGTCACATAGTATGAAACATAACGTTCAGCACATCCAAAGTATTTATTTCCTCCTGGTGCTCCCTCCCGAAAGTCAATAGGACATGGCAGGTTGTCAGCACATGTCATTTTCTAAAATGACCAGATCTCCAATCTCCATTGTTTGTTCTTTCACATATATCTATTTAAAGATCATTCTAAATTTCCCACATTTCCCACATTGTTAGTGGGACAATGTGCAATCAACTTCTGCTGTCCTTTCATGCAAGAATTAATTAATTTTTTTGTTTGGGACTATCATGGTTGTATACTTGCTGTACTGTCACAGACAGAATACATGCTAAAAGGGAGAATTCCTGCAAATAAAGACAGAGATTTCTGTATACAACTTGGAAGCAGAATCTGAGCTATCATGGATTCCTCTGGAGTTTTAACAGCCAAAACCTCAGAGCTTTCAGGTTTTGATGACTTCTGAGTGCTATTTTAGAATTTATAGCACCCAGACATAATAAAATAATTTGAGGTCCAACACTCTATTAATAATTCTGCATGTTAGACATCTGCCTGAACAAACATCGTTAGCTGGAGCCTATGTTTTCACACTTACTGAAAGACTTGATTGCAACCAGATGGTACTTTAAAAGTTTGAGGCATCTCTAAAACAAGTGAGGGTACTGGTGGAGGGTTGTTTCATTGCTGCTGATCATAGACATAGCATGCTAAGGCTTTCAAACACCTGCTGTTTGTGTCAGAGTTTTCAAAATAGCTGTCAAAACGAGCAAGATCCTTATTTTATGGTTTCATTATGAGTAGTCCTATGCAAGATGAAATCTGATACAATTTTACTTTTCTAACACCCAAAGTAAAGTTTCATAAGAAGTTTCAATTGCTGCAGCAATTACCAGAATGAGGAGTAATTTTATTTTCTTTTTTTTTCTTTAGTTCACAAATTGAAGATTTTGATTTGTCAGCATTGCCAGGTACATTTTCCCCTGAACTCATTGTCGTGGTTTAAGCCCAGCCGGC
>NW_009915802.1:60899-65372 GCF_000696875.1 Nestor notabilis | reverse complement strand
GAGCTGCAGCAGGAGGGTGTTGGGGGAAAGGGGCCGTCATGATGGAAGTGGGGGGTAGCGGGGTGTGTGACTGGAGCTGGAATGGTGAGGAGCATCTCCAGCTTTTGGGTGGATGAGGCAATGAGGGGGCAGTTGTAATCGATGAGAGACACAGTTCAGCACCAGCTCTCTTTGGAAGTTGTGTGACTTCACGGGGAACGCATCTAGGCCGTCTTTCAGGGTATAAAAGGAGGTTGGGAATCTTGTCAGAAGGTCTAATATCATGTAATCTACTTGGGTTTTTTGGTGTGTGAGTTCACAGTGGCTTGGTTTAGAGAAGTTATGGAGAGAAGGGGAAAATAGCTGGAGGAGTTGATGCCTGGTAAAGGATAGCAATGGTAGGCTTCCTGTTCTGGGCAGTACTTTGGAGGCATTAGTGAATTTGTAGTGTACGGGTTATATAAAGGAGGGGTAGCTGCAGTATCTGGATTTTCTGTTTCTGAGGTAGAGCAGAATAGAGGAGGTAAGTGGGTGCCACAGACAAAGAGAAAAACCTGTTTCCTTCTCATTTCCAAACAAATGTGTGGAATGAAACGGCAGATGCTGGCGGGTGTCCTTTTGGAGGTGAAGGAGGGCAAGCGTGTGCTGTGTAGGTGAGCAGGGGCTGGAACCACGGTGCATGGTTCAGGAACTGGGTGCCTGACCTCGGCAGCTCGTTTACTTCAACAGTGCTGGAGCAGGTGGATGGGATTTACCTCTGTACTCGGCCATTGCCCTCAGGTGTAGCCTTAGATAAAAGCCAAATGGACTGTGATAGAGCTGCATTCTGCTCTAAGATGTGTTCTCTGGTACTGTGCTTGTAAATGAGACAAGAAGTTATTGTGGCTTTTAAGGTGCTGAGTTATGTTTAATGTGTGGGTAGCTTGTGGGATGGGTTTTGTGTGGAGGGAGGGAACTGACAACCTTCAGGTTTGTTTACAGCTGTGGGCTTCTTGTAAAACTAACCTGGGCAAGTAGAACTGCGGTGATTACTGCCAGGAGAAAAGCTGGCTTGTGGCAGACCACATAAGTCAGTAGCTTGATATTTAGTCTGAGACCGTAAGTAAACTTGAAGCTTTTTAGGTAATTGCTTGGTTTTCTCAACATGCTGCTTTACAGGCACTACTTGCTTCTCAAGCATGTATTACCGAAGTCAGGCCTTCATCCTTTGGTGGCTTTGTGTCTTTATGCTATATGGGACGTGTCATGTGTGCAGGCAGATGAGCCGATCACTGCTGGTTTGGGTTCGAAGTCAGCTGCATGATTGTAAAGCAAACGCACAGGAGCTCTGTGACAATGTAGCACCATTTGTCATACGCTGGTTATAGCCAGTATGGAGGAGAATGCACCAAAAAACCTGGATCAATATGTTTAAATAGAGCTTATTGTCTGAGAGGTTTTCTTCTGCCATCCGTAGCTGTGAAACGAATGGACATCGCTCTCGTGTGTGGTTGAAGCGTTGTTGTGGATTTTGATGATTTACACAGGAGGCACCTTTCAACGTACCTACCATTTTTTCTTCTGCATCCATCTTGTCCCTGGATATAGCGTATAACTGGTATTACTTAAGATAATTTGTGCTTTTTGACATCGTGAGTTACCTTAGGAAGGCATTATCCCCCTTTGAAGGTAGGGGAATGGCAGCATACCCGGAGACTGACTTCTCTTGGTTCAAACAGTCAAGAATTCAGTGGCCGGGAGAGGAGTGTGTGACTTGGGACATGTAGGTTTGTCCTCTGCTCATCACACTTCCTCTGTGGCCGGCCCAACTTCTGCCTTCCTGCTTTATTTCCTTATCTGCAAACCCGAGATAACTGATCTGCCCTACCTCGTGTGCTGGGAGGTTGTCATGCTCTGAAGTTCGTTAGTGTAACAAGGTGAGTGCCTGGCTCCTTGTCCCTGAACTTGGCTCCAGAGGAGCTAGACACTGCCCTTCAGAACCCCCTGATTTTGAGTGCTGGTAACTGCTGTTCACTTCCTGGCGTGTGAGTAAGACAGTGGAAGTTGTCACCGTCAGTGGCAGGGAATAGTGGTTCTCCCTGCCAGAAACTGTCCTGTTAGTGCAGAGGTTAATCTGTGGAACTATGGGGCTGGCTGAGCACCAGCACCTACCTAATTGCCTTTAGAATGGTCTGTTTTCCATAGGGCTTGAAGTAGCTGCTTGTTCACTTGCCAGCGACAGGGAGTTTTCTTTGACATCTTTGGGAGGAGGTGAATGGCAGAACTCAGTTAAAACCCCCTCCACCTTCTTGCCCTTTTGGCTGTGAAGATTAGCTCAGGTTGGAAAGATCATCTAGTTCAGTCGTCTTGGGTTTATAGACCCCAGCACAGCTCTGAATTCATGAGAGTTCTGAATGCTGTGAGTAGCAGCAAAGCTGGTGAGAGGGATGTCAGTGCTGCTGTGCTTTAGAAGGGCTGTGGGTGGATGACCCAAAAATGATGGCTGCATAAAAAGCAGGATAAAAGTTTGTAATTGTTTGAGAAGGGTAAAGTGAGAGGAAAACACGGTTTATAAAATACCACATCTCTACCAATGTAATAGTGGATAAGGTTTGAGGTAAGGTACCTGCTGTGGCTGCGGTCCTGGCTTGCTTGTGTGGCTGGTAGACCCAGTATTGGTTTCCTGTTATGTGTAAGAAGTCAAAGGAATTGAGATGCAGAGGTCCAATAGTTGAACTTTGAGGTGTAAAGCTCTCTCTAATTGCTCAAATATCACTCATTCAATGGATTTAGCCCCAGACCAGGAACCTTGCAGAGGGATCCTGTGTACACAGTGAGTTTCAGAATTCCCCAGGTCAGCATCTCTGACTTCTTTGGACAATGTGTGTCTCTTCTCACCTGTTGCCAGATAAAGGGATAGATTTTCTTTTTCTCTCATGGGTTTTCTAGCTTGATGTGTGGAATAGCAGAAGAAATGAAATGGGGAAGGGAACAGAACTGAAAGAAGAGGTAAATCCAGTTCCCTCCTGCTGTGTGGTCTGACTGTTGTTGCAATAAGGACAAATCAGCAAAACTGGAGTTGTTTGGTTTGGTTTTTGTGGGTTTTTTCCAATTAATTTATCTTATATTTATCCACTTAGTTTGCATTTAAAAATAAGCTGCTGGAACTTAAGCGTATGAGGGCTGGAGAGTCAGACCTTGCTTCTGGGTACCAGCTGGAAGCACCTGGTTTTGATGGGCATGTGCATGGGCAGTTTGCTTCAGCTGACTCTCCTCCATCCCTTGGCATTAGTTCCAGCCATACAGATTTTACTGCTGTCACGTATAAGAGTCCCCTGTTATCAGCTGCTTCAGCTTTGTTCTGCTAAAAGGCCCTTTATTAAAATACCAGAACAAATGGGCCATTGTGCAGTACAACCACGTTTTTATGTTAAATGCTGCTTCAGAAAGTTGCTTCCAACAGTCGTGAGTTTCTTGTACGTAAATTTTCTATCCAGCGAACCCATCAACCGGATAAAAATGTTCCTTGTATTGCACAGTTTTACTGCTTTCCTCCTTCCTTCTGCTTCTCCAAAATACCTGAAAAGCCACAAACTAACTTAAAAAAACCAGCTGAAAGTGGTTGTGACAATAAAGCTGTTTGTAAAGGCTGAGTAGAGCGATGCACAGTTAATTCTTAACGCTGGTGGTGTTTAGCTGTTGTGTGAGAGGAGCAGTTCTTCAGCTTAAGTAGGATTAATCTTTGTTTTAAGGGGTGTAGGAGATGGATTTTTTTCCCTTGAGAGTGAGTTATGAATTCAACTGATGTTTCAAACTTGAACATGCTTGAAACTTCCCATAGTTTTGGATCAGGTTTGTGTTAAATGGGTGGGGAGGGATTGACTGTGATGTTAAAAAGGGGGGGGGGGAAAGGGGGGGAAATTCAGGCACACTGTTAATGCTGAGACAGAAAACAGGAAATTTAGTTAAGGATTATGCTTTTCCATAATTTACTTTATGTTTTTCCCCCTTCCTAACAGACAAGAAAAAGTAAGTACTCCAGCCTGTGTTGGTTCTTATAACTGAAAATGTTTCCAAATTTACAGTTAAAGATACAGATATACACATATATATTTAATGGAGTTTTAAGAAACTGTAAAAGCTGAGAAACTTCAGTAACTCCTGCTTTGGTTTATTTTAATTCTACAGAAAGAGGGAGGGGAAAAAGCTACAAAATGGACTGTGTAAGAGTCTCACATTCTTCTAATGTTCTCCAAAAGCTTTTTTATTTTATCAACTTACCCTTTCAGAAAAAATAAATCTATTTTTAAATCTATAGTTTGGGGTTTTTTTGAGCCCTGAAGGCTTTTTGTCCATTTCTGCCTCATCTGCTGTTAGAAAAATGCACAAGGTCTAAATGTTTCTCGTGTGTTTTAAACTTTTGCAGCTTGTCCTCAGATTTTTCTGCTTCAGTTCTGAAACTACAGAAGAATTTCTCTGTAGACTTGCTGCAGAAACTGCTTTTAGGAGGGATTC
>NW_009915802.1:25796-60868 GCF_000696875.1 Nestor notabilis | reverse complement strand
TCTTGTAGGAGTGAGTCCTGCTGTAATCTTCCAATCTAAGGGTAACTTCTTTTTTCTTTCTGGTAAAGAATCGGTGTTTCTGCTCAGTAAATCATGATATATCATGCCTGCTCTTTCCAGTTCCTTGCTAGGAATTGTGGTATGATTCCCAAATACAAATGTGAATTTAATGTTACTGTGCAACTTTCCTATTGGGGGTAATAAAAAGGCCTGAGAGGCTCTTCAACTTTTTAACAGAAAGATGATTAGTTAAGGCCAAAAAACATGACCTTTTTGCTGGTAACTTCGGAATGATGTCCATAAGCATAATCTTAGATATGGATGTGCTTCTGGCCGCTGTGGGAATGAAGTGTGTGCGTATAGAGGTGCTGAGAATCCGGGTGGATGGGTCAGGTAATGCATTTCCAGTGATCAAAAGGATCTGCTGAGCATTACGCGTTGTGTCTTGGGCAGAGTGCTGGGAAACTACAATTGGAGTGAGCACCTGCACTAGCATCCGATGGAAAGCTTGTGTTAGGCTCCTGTCAGGCAGGTTTCATTGCAGCTAATCTCTGCTAAGTGTTGCTGTCATTCATATTGTGAGTTGCATGTGGAGTTATGCTGTTCATCTTGACCTGTTGGCTTCCATCCTTGTAAGATCCTGCCCGGTAAAGCTTGAAACAAATGTGGTGCTGATCATCTGGAAGGATATAAAATGAGGTTTTGCAAAGGAAGTGTTAAAGTTAGTAAATGGAAGTGGAACATGCCTCCTGGTACCAGCATGTTTTCTGCTTAAGTACTGGAACTGTAGCTTGAGATGGGGAAATAAATACTCATAAATCATATGCTTTAGATGAGATTTTTGAAGGTATCAGCTTTGAAAAGCAGGGAAGGATGAGATGAATGTACTAAAATTAAGAAGTATTATCTAGAAGTTGAGAGTGGGTTGGTGTCCTGTAAGACATGGAATGAAATAGTTTGGAAACAAAACTCTGCAAGACTAGAAATTTAGGTGTTGATGGTCTTCAAACTGTATTTTTTTTCACATGGTCAGGGAATCACGAAGTTTAATTTCCTTGGTTTGGCTTGTTGGTTTCTTGAGTGTTTGTTGGTAGAGAAGGGTCACAGGAAGTCTATAAATGAGGAGGACCATTCGCCTTGTGCTCTAGTTGCTGTCTTCAGTCAGGTGAAGACAACTGCAGGTAGGATGGGATTAGATGCTAGTTAGTACAGTGATTTAGTATTGTGTTTGGTTGGTTGGTTTGTGGTTTGTTCTTTTTTTTGTCACAGACAGGACCTGGAGATTGCTTTCAGGTGAATGTGTAAGAAAAGCTCTCAAAGAGGAATGTAAAACTAACCTCTCATCATGTCTTTCAATTTGAAACCTCGTGCTGCTTTGCCTGCGGATGGTGTCCAGAGTTGTTTGTTTTTTCCAGAACATGGGACCTGTAAGTGTCAGTTTGGGTCAGGTGTGTTTTAATTGAGGTGGGACTGTGCAGCATGCCCATCTTGTTTGAAACAAACTGGTGATTCAAACAGTCAGCAGTGTGAGCACACATGGCTTTTTCTCTCTCAGGTTTCTCCTTGCAGCCTTACTGAGTTGAGTTTGGCTCCTAGCGCTCCAGCATCCATCTGAAAGAGCTGCTTCAGGCTGTGCTCTGCATTTCCTGCTCACTTGAATGAATTCATGTTTCCTGGTGTTGTGGTGCTGGTTGTGTTGGGAACCAAGCTATAGAAAGTGTATCCCCAGGAAGAGCTGTGACAACAACGGGTGTGTTCCTCTTAATTCCATTTTGGTGAGTCCACAGACTGTTCTTTGCCTGTTAAGGCATAAATCCCACCCTGTGCTCTGAAGGGGCTTGCTGTAAATATCTCCCTGGGAAAGGTAACAAAATGCCATGTTTTCTGCTGATTTCCACTGCAGAGGGGCAATGCCAAATTCATTTGTCAGTGCTCAAGTATATGGCGCTATGATCCCTGGTAGAAACTCATCAAGTTTAGAGCACTTGTTTTAAAGACTGATACGTTAGTGCTTGTGAGACATAGCAGATACACTTTGTAAAGGTATCAACAGAAATACATGCAGCCTTTTTAACACTGGGCACTGGGGTGAAAGAAAGGGTTTCGCTTTTGTTGGTATAGATATAAGAGGAGCTGTTGGAAGTGACAGCAGTAGCTCTGTGATGGAACTGGTTGGTTGCCAGGTATTAGTCATGGGGCACACCTACTTTGGAAGAGTAGCCTGTGGGTTTAGAGGAGTAATTATTTTCTAGCAGCCCTGTGGGGCACAAGCAATTCAGCTTATGGAGGACAAGGAAGGGCTTGCTCCAGGATGTTACTTAAAAAACTGTGTGCGTATGAACAGCAGCTGGTGACGACTTGACTGGAATTTAATTTGTCCAGGCATTGTTCATTACAGGCATCGTTGAAGACACAAGCTTCTGAAGGCTGAAACAATTGCTGGACTGATACATCTTTTGTGGCTAATTGCAATGGAAGCTGGATCACCAGAGCTGCACTGGGCAGCCTTTCAATTTGGGCTGAGCTGCTCTGATTTCAGGCTTTCTGGTAGACTGTCCAGCTTAGCCCTTCATCTGGTGGAGCTCACTTAGCAATTAGAAGCTCTCTGTGTCAGGGACCTGGGGGTGAGCGACCCAGAACCGCCCTAGCTGAACTGCAGTGCTCTCATGGGTCAATATTAAGCTTAAAGCAGTCAGTGCTTCTGACTGATCACAGAATTCTTCTTCTCTGATTGCTAATTAGATGGGTAACATTCTTTGCCTTATTATCCCACCCTCAGCTCTTCTTTCCGGGGATTCAGGCTGACAGTTTCTAGAGTGCAGTTAACTCTTAAATTTCTGAAGTAGTTTCAGAACAACCTGCTTTTTTGGGGTGCGATTGTGAAAAGTGTTTGTGGTGCATACGTGTGAAAACCAAAACTATATGCTCTAGATCTAACGTTTCTGTTAGGAGTATGTGTGATATTGACTCAATGGTACAACTCATTTTCCTGTTTCTTTTGGTTTATGGATATTTCTGGGGGCAATTTCAGCACAGAGTGGCTGTAGCTGTGACTTCTGGACAACTGTATTATCAAATCTGTTTGTCAGAAGGCAGGGTTCTTGTCAGGATAGAGGGAACAGATGCTTTCCTACTTGCTAGTGAAGAATATCTTTGTGATAGCCCAGGTAAGACTATTTTACCCAGTCCAGCAGGCAGTCTCAGCAGCTGCATGGGTTACGTATAAGAAAAGCCTGTTAATGCAGGTAGTCCCTGGCTTTGCTGGAGAGGGTTCTTCAATCTTTTGCAAAACTTCTTAAACAGCCATGGGGGGTGGGGTGGGGGGTTGTTTGGTTTTCTTTCTTTATTTTTTTTAAATACCTTTGAAAGTGTGGAAAATACTGTTCTTGTGTTATCTGGAAATAGTTCTCACCTTTGGAATAATCTTGTTCAGCAGCACTGGGGTGGCATAGTGCTCAAAATAGCAGCAGCTGCCACAAGCCAGGATGGAGCGGAGTCGAGTGAGTTGTGTTGTCAGTCGTGGGAACATAAATCCCATTCCACCTGCAGATGAGCATCCCCAAAATAGAAGAAGGTTGTCAACTACCAGAGGAGATGTATTGTGTGCATCTCTTTGGTGCACTGTTACTGCGCTGCCTTTGTACTGCATGAAGACAAGGAGAATTAAGAGTTGCTGTGGTTTAGCTGTAGCTCGAGAGAGTAACCACTTCCTACTCTCTTCAGTAAATAACAGCAGGGAGAGGTTGTTTGGCTAGTAACTGTGCACGCTGTTATGTTGTAAGCGAAGTACAATCTGTCTGCAGGCAAACCACCCTGGTTAAAAAGTGTGCTGCTCCCTCATTTTTCCTGTAGTTTGAGAAGCCAGAGTCTCTGCTGCAGCTGTCTTAAGAGCTTCCTGAATCTGCCAGCTTTCTGCATTGAACCGTTTCTCCTTGATTTAATCATGTAATCCCTGAAACTCTTGTCCCCTGCATAAATAAAGCCTTTCTCCTTTTTATTCCCATGTGCACACTGCTGTGATATGCTGTAATTATGGGTTCAAATTCCTGCAGGGACTGATTGTATCAAGCTAACCCAAGTGCTCGTGCCTGTGGATTGGGTTTGGACTGTCAAGAGTGATGTGGCTGGCTTCTTTTAAGAAGTTGTCCAAATGCTATTTGAATTTTTAATGCATACAAGGTAAAAATTAATCAAATGAAGTATTTTTAAATTACTGCAGAAGGGCTCTATGTTGGCTCTGGGTTTCTCTCCATCTTTCTCTTGTTGGCTGCTTGCTTGCTGTGAATGGTATCGCACTGTAAATTCCCATTCCTTCAATCTCAATGACAGACCTGCTGGCTTAACCTGTAGCTTTTATGCTGATTAAAAATAAAATATAATGGCCGGGTGGGAAGAAGGATGGTCTTGGACTCTCTTCACTTAATCCCGTAAGAGTCTTTGAGAGGCTTTTGTCCACATCTTCTGTATTTTTTGCTTAATGTTCTTCAGCTTGCTAGCAGGCTGCTGCTGACACGGAGTAGTTCCTCTTGCAAGTGTTGGAAGCACTGGGCATTAGTAAATTGTAGAATTCTGAAAACTCTTTAGTTTCACATAGTAAACACTTTATCCTGGGGCCTGTAGATCAAATTTGAGTGAAATTATCAAAGTAAAAGGCCATTTTCACTAGCAGTGCTTAATTTTGTCTAAGAAAAATAGAAGATGATGCAAGTTGATAGTGCTCTTGCTTCTTGTACCTTCCTTCCATGATAATGCTGTTAATTCTGATTTAAAAGGTTGTTGTGGAAGTAGTTGTTGGAGTAGAAAATTAAGGAGCAGGTGAGCCTATTACATGATCTGATACTTGTCCCTCATGCCTGCATGTGTTCCTGTTAGACCGTAGGAAGTGAGCAGAGAGTTTGCTGGCAGGCTTGTTGCCAAGTGCTCTTTTCAAGGTTTTGCAAGCTGTATAAATGTGCTAGAAAAGAGCAGATTTGTAAGTGAGAGCTCATCAATCTGTGACCTCTTCCACCCTTGCACCCACAGCTGGCAAGTACCTCTCCGTGAATTCGCTTTCATGACCAGATTTACGTGAGATTCGGTTCTACTCCATTTCTATAAATAGTATTAGTTTGCTTTCCTGGCTTATGTGACACCAAAACAGATCTCATTAGGGGTGGGCTTTCTGTAGCATTTGAAGACTGCTTCAGTTTACGACCAGTAGTGGTTGCTGCTCAGATCTTACGAGGTTTAGGATAGTTGGGGTTGGAAAGGACCTTACTATTCATGCATGAACTATTTGTTCATGCAGGTCAGACTTCATTAGCTGGTCTGAGTGAGGACAACTGTGCTACTGCACATCGGTGCTAAGAGGAGGGTCGAAATGGCATTGCCCCCAGTCAGCCTGGCTCTCGGGATGCTGTAGACTCCTGCTGTCATGTTCAGTATGACATGAATCATGCTTGGTGTTTTGGCAGTGGAAGGAGCTTTGGTGTTGGTCCATTGTGAGGGATGCAGGTTCATCAGATGATCATTTATCCCAGTGGATGGGCAACAATTTGCTTTGTGACACGCTCTGCAGGCTCATAGGGACACTATAGATCCGTATGGTTTTGGCTTTGTGTTGTGACTGTTGGTGAGGGGGACGATGTTCCTCTTGGCTACAAAGGGAGAGCAGTAGTGATGCTCTGTCTTGGGGACAGCAGATTTCAAGAGCTTCCCAGGTCTCTGATTGCAGATTTTTAGGAGCAGCAACATGATTATAATGAAGCAGTTGAGATTTTTCTTTTTTCAACACCACGTTAGTAGAGAAGCAAACTATAGTTGCTTAAGCAACCTTTGAGAACTTCTGATAAAAGATACTGAAGAAGAATGATTTGGATACCCGTATTTAAATACATTGTTTTCAAAAAGACCTATTTCTGTGATGCTTTCAAGAACAGCTCCGCCTTACGTTACGTGAGTAGTTTATACATAAGTACAGGGGTCGGTGATGAAGAATGAATGTGAAGAACAAATGTGTGAAAGGCTCTGTTAGAACCCAGGAATGTACGTTTTGGTCGGTGCTGAGTAATTTCAGCATTTCAGAGTGCGCAGCTGCGTGTTGAAAGCGTTGGGGTTTGTTATTCTCTGCTTCACTCAGCTGGGCAGGGGTAGTGCTGTGCAGTGCCACATGGGCTTTGTGTTCATGGAATGACTGTGAGCCCTGCATGGCCAGCAGGAGATGGAGGACGTTCCTGGTGGAGGCATCTTCTGACAGAGAGCATCATAGGGCCCGGGGTTATTGCAGCATGGGCAGAGCAAGGTTTTAGCTTCAGGAAGATGAAGACAGAGAGGTTTGCTGATGTGCTGCTGCCTTTTTCATAGTGTTTTGGACTCTTTTTGCACTTGTTTAGAACCTATCTTTGAACATCAGCTCTTTTTTAACAGGTTTGGGGTTTTTTTTGTTTTTTAAAGTGATAAAGGTACTCAATAGGAAAGGTTTAATGAGGATGATGCAGATGGCACTTCTGATGCGGGTTTTCTCCGTGCTCATCCATGGAACCTTGCATACCTCTGGCAGTGAAGAAAAAGAACAATTCATATCCACTTTGAAGGGTCTTGCTTAGTTCTGTTTCCCATGTAATGCCACCAGGCTCTAGCTGCAGCAACCTGCTCTGTGCTTGTTTACAGCCACAGCTTCAGAGGCTTCGTGGGGACAGGGTTTAGGTGGACACCCCTTCTGGACAGAGGTGTGTGGAGGGAGGGCCTCGGAGCCTTGTGCCTGCTTGGCAGCTGAGGGGTTTTGCTCTCAGCACTTGTCTCTGGGTTTTAGCCCAGGGGGTAGGGTTGATTCAGAAGGGAATAAACACCTCTCTGTTCCAGTATGCGGGCTGATGCCTCATGGGCTGGGCTGGAGTGAGTCTAAGCGGGTGTCTTGATTCAGCAAATTTCATGGAAGAGTGAGAGGACTTGTTCTGCGTGTTGTCTCATAGAATCATAGGATGGTTTGGGTTGGGAAAAACCTTAACATCATCCAGTCCCAACCCCCTGCCATGGGCAGGGACGCCTCACACTAGACCATGTTGCCGAAGGCTCTGTCCAGCCTGGCCTCGAACACTGCCAGGGTTGAGCATTTACCACTTTTTTGGGCAGCCTGTGCCAGTGCCTTACCACCCTCACAGTAAAGAACTTCCTCCATATATCTAACCTGATAGCAGTGCCTGTGTTTGTGTGACAGCCACGTCAGAGCTATCACAGCTGACAGTGCTCTCAGGCTGCAGGTAGGAGATAGGTGCTGCTGCATGTGCTGTCACTGTGCCTAGTACCTGTCCGTCCCCGTCCTGGTGTGTAACGTGGGACATGTGGCTTCTCTTCCATAGAGTCGATGTGCTGCACAGGCAGTGGATGGTTTCTGCCCCTCCATTTCCATCTCAGGCTCTTAGGGGACTCCCAAGTAGGCTGCTTTATCACGGAATAGGGTCGTACAGGTATAAGTTGGGCTTGGTTTGCCCTCACAACCTTACCAGGCAAATAATGGGCTTGACACATTTGAAGTTTGCACTTTTCAGACCACGTAACTCTGCAGTATTTCTGGCAAGCAACCTCCCAACAGTGCTGCTGCTTCTCATCTTTAATGGCAGCAGCAGCTTAAAATGTCCTAATGCGTATGATCATGTCTGATCTTCTGCCTTCAGCACACTGGATCAGATGCTCTTGCTGTTTGGATGAGAGAGGTTTCAAGAACAAATAGATTATTACTTCTAATTCTAATTTCTATTGTTTCCTGCAAAGCTGTCCCTTCTGCAGGGAAACACAGTGGAGACATAACAGGAACAAGCAGACATCCTGTGCTTCCTGGTGACTGTAATGACTCTGCTGACATGAAATGCATCATTGCATTAGTCTATCGCTCGCTGACTTTTATCTAGGGTGGTTTTTACTGTTAAAGATTAGACATTAAACAGTTCCCTCTAGGAACAAGTTATGCAGCTACACAGAGCTCACAGCATCTGTTTTGGTGCTGTTGCTATGAAAACAGGCTGGGCACCAGCAGCAGCCCTGTTAGTGCCCTGTGGCCCTTGCAGCACCAGCTGTAGTTACCTGATAGTTCTTATCATAACTTTAAGGAAACCCAAGCTTTACCTAAAATAATAATGCTCATATTCTCTACTCCCTGTGTGCTTTCTTCTAATTCACATTAGCACATTTAGTGGGTGTTTCTCTTCTAATAGCTAGAGAGGGTCAAGTCTTAGAGGGATCTCTGTAGCTTTCTGTTTGCTGGGGGTTGGCTGGCTGTTGGAAATGCTGAAGTTGACTGCCTGTCACCATGAATTAAATACCGAAGTCGTGTTTGGAGCTTCAGACATCATGCAGTGGAAACAGAAATGCAACTGGGATATTTATCCTTCAGTCAATGACAAATCTTGCCTGACATTGGTGGAGCCAGGGTTTTATCTGAGGTGTTTTCAAAGGTATAAATGAAACATTATGAAGGTTCCTGAAGAAAGGTTTGTTAGTAAATCACAGCTCTGTAACTGGGTCCTGGGCACATGCCTATACCAAGTTCTGGTTGTTATGTTGTCTTATGTTGATGTTTTATACTTGTTGGGCTACATGTGTGAGGGTAGCATTATGGCTGTAGCTGCAATGAGGACATGGGAGAAAGCACTGCGGTCTTTGCACAGCCAAGTGTGTCCTTTCATCATCACTTATGCCCTGCTGGGTGGTATCTGTGGGGCCAGAGCTCCTTAAGGTCCAGATTGGTAAACCCATACCTAAGATATCCTTGGTTTCCTTCTGGTTTTTGCATGATGGGTCCAAATTCTGCATTTTCTTTTGCTGATTTCATTATCTGTCGCTTGACAAAGGAAGATAATGCAGCAGTTTTCTGAAGCTAAGTAGTGATTCTGAATGACTGTATTTCTATCTCCCCTGTAACTTTCCTTGCTTTAGGTGTGTGGGCTTTTTAATTTGATCGTTGTGAGGAGGAACAAAAAACTGAAATGCTGCAGATCTGCCTTCCTCTTCCCTTTCTTTAGTTAAATCTTTGTCATTCTTTTTCTCTTTGACTCCCATGAGTTGCTCAGGCTATTTTTCTCTGGTTTCTTTTGTTGTAGGTTCTATATCGCAGTCTTACATCTTTAGAAATATATAATGCACGTATGTGACTGCTTCCATGCCTTCTCAGCAGCATTGTTGTCAGCCTATGACAAATACCATGTGATTGATGGCTGACTAAGCATTCTGATTATTTCTTCATTCTTTGTGTGCCTAATGATACTTTTCTCTTGTTATAGGGAGGCATAAGTGGATGGCATCTCTTGTGCCGATGGAGCCATCTTCAGACTCAGATCTGAAATTGCACAGAGTGCACATAGGTGCTCTGCCTCTGTGGCCAGAGTCAGCCTTAAAGCTTGGCCGACCATCAGCTGGTGATCACTGAATCCATGGGACACGTCCCTCGTACTTGGTGACCTGAAATAGTTCTGTAACAACCAAGTCCAGTCTGGTTTCAAGCAGGGCAAAAATAACACCTGTGTCTGTCAGGGTAAAAAGGGTCTTTGTAGCCATATGGCTACTATGTCTGCCTTCATAAACCCCAAAAGGTGTGAAGTGCTTCAGCTGGCTGATGTTCAGGGTAGTGGGCATTCCCTGCAGGAATGTTTTAATTGCTGAAAACTCTCCATTTCCTTTTTTAGGAGAGCTGTCCTTCTTTCATCTGCCTTTGTGCTGAAGAAGGTGGTGTGAACACTCTCTGACCAGGTACGTTTATGCAGCAGTACACTGTAAAGACATCCAAATCACTGCTCCTCCCTCACAGTTAACTTTCCATATCACTGTGTCCTTGACTCCCCAAACCAGGGATATCTTACAAGGTGAGCAGTGTGAATATGGTAGCAGCACAGCATGCTCAGAGTCCACTTAGAAACAGTTTGACTAAGATAGGGTGTTAAATGTCTAAAATTGCCCCAGGGTCACGCAGAAAGCTGATGTGTAGCTGTTGCCTATAAACTGAAATGGTTTTCCTGAATTATGGTCTTTCTTTGTGATGACTGTCACCATATCACATGTTTACTGCTCTTTAGATGTTACAGCATTCTCCAGGGTAGACTCAGTTGTGCCATGCATTATCTGCTATACAGTTCCAGGTGAAAAGACTATAAAGTTTTGATAGGATGATATAAAGGTACTCACAAGGTTATTAGTCAAAACTGACCTACCTTAAGAGCAGCTCTTCCAAAAGGCATTTACACATCCTTCCTCAAAGCGCTGTATCAGGCAGGGGAGTGTTACCAGAGTTGCTTGTTGCCTCTGACTGGCCTCTTGGGCAGAAAGTTTTGGGGTTTTTTTTTAAGAGATGCCAGGAGCATGTTGATCTTCAGTGCCCTTCCGTGGGGTTGGCTTTGGAGTCTCCAAGAGAGGGCAGTGTGTCCTTAGAGCTGGATCCCACAGCATCAGCTGCCAGGCATATGCTGTTTCTGCTGTCATCTGAGAAACAGCCTGAGTCTCCAGAACGCTGAGAGAACACAAGTCCTTAAAACCATATGAAATGAGTAATTGACTGGCAGACTTGTTAGCAAATGCATTAGGAGCTGTACATCATCATGTGACTGTTGGCCCTTTCCCTAGAACTGTGGCAGGGATACAGCAGTGCTTCCTCTTGCCTCACTTTCTGAACAGAAGTGTCCCCTGTCTGTCCCATTTGCGTCATTCTGCTCTACTTTTTGCACTTGGTGTCTCCTCCAAGAGGGGGAAGGATGTTCGTGGGATCAGCATAGAGCTTTGCTGTGAGTCAGAGCCAACTGGAGGCATAATTCAAAACATAAGGAATTGGGGAGGAAAAAAAACCCAACAGAAAAAGGAAAACTAACAGAGGTTGTTACATGGTAATATTTTGCCTCAGGGCATCAAACAGGAAATGCTTATGCCAGTCTCCATCTCCAAAGCAAATCTTTGTTTGCTAAAGAGGCAGATATTTGTTGAAGTATGGAAGCATGCACCTCTCCCCAGCCCAGTGGGCTCTTTATCCTTTCTAAGCTGTTTCTGTAGCAGGGCCTGTGAATGAGTTGTCACTGCTGTTTGCCTTCTGTTTTCAGGACCCATTTGTGAACCCTTTCATTTCATTCAGCTCTGCATGGTGAATAACTCTCAGTTCTCTGCTGCCGCTCAGGACTCCCACAGCACCTCTCTGTTAGTTAGGAAGTAGTTGTTAATGCTGGCAATTGTTACCCAGTTCACAAAGTTAGGGGAAGACACCTTTGTTGGTGACCTGTATCTTGCAGAAACGATGCTGCCCTGGCCTAGTAATCACTGATATATTAAGAGCACCCCATTTCCCAGGGTTTATTAAGGAGTTCAGGTTTATAACTAATTGACAGCACAAAATTGCTTCATAGTCCTTGGAAGACAGGGTGCTTTGTATAACAGGAAAGCACATTGAAATAACCTCAAAAGTTGCTTTGAGAGAAAAAGGTGTCCCAGGAGGAACATCCACTTTGAAAATTATTAACCTTGCTTCTAAATCCTTCCTTGACACATTTTATTCTTCTTCTCACTTTCTGTAATGGCAGAATGAGGTAAAATTTGTGCATCTGGTAGGAAAGGGGTAGCATCCCCTCCCTGGGGAGTGCTGTATTGCTAGCTTGGATTTGAAGTTAGCAGCCTGTAGATGTTTAGTATTTGTTTTAGTGGAATGATTCCTGAATTGTCAGTGAACACAGCTATAGTTTATGCCACGCGTCTGCTTGTCATAATATTTAAAAGCAAATGCCTGTGCACTTTTATAATGGCACTTGAAGAATGATAAACCACAGCATCCCATCTGTGTTCGCTCTGGTATTTACAGGGTAATGAATTCTCCCTTGCTGCTTCAGCTGGATACGCTTTCACCTCCTCTTCCTGTTTCAGTCAGTTGTTCAGTTGGTGTACATTTTAAAATGCCTCCAATTTTTAGGAGGTTGTCAGCGACAGAAAAGGACTCGTGTTGCTCCTTTGCCTGGCAGAGACAGTGAGCTAATCTAATCATGTTAAACCTAAGCATCCCTAGAGGAAAGAAGTGTATTGTCACTGATTTGATCTGGTTATAACAGCTGGAGTCATTTGCTAAAACTGGAAGATTTGGTTTTTTTAGGAATAAACTTTCCCTATAAACACAGGGTGGGTTTTTTTTGGTTGTTTTTTTTTTTTTCTGCAGACATGCAGATTTTTTCTGTTGCTATTCTTAATCTGTCCTCTAAAAGCAGGAAAAAGTGATTTTTTCTGGGATGAAAGTAAGTTGTAAAGTCCAGAAACATATCTAATGTATCTCCTAGCAAAAGGCTGTTGCTACAGCACATTCTTGTTCCATTACAGTTTGTACATTTTAAAATTGAATCTTCCAAACAGCTTCAGGAAACTGGCATCCCATAAGTAAAGTTTTTAAATATAGCTCAGTTACTGCTGAAATAAGTCCTATTATTTCCATGGACTGCTGTCCTGAGCGTATTGCTGTAAAACCTTGGAAATGTTTAGCAATATACTGCAAAGCAGAGCCATAACCCCAGCTATTTAGTGAGGAGTTAGTTTGTCCTGGTTCTTTAAAGAATGAACTCCTGCAAATGGAATGCTCCTGTCTGCAAGGTTTATTTTCAACTTTTTCTTCTTTTGCTCAGGGGAAAACTGAAGCCTGAGTAGGAATGCATAACTGTAGTAACTGTCCTTCTCAATACCCTATCTTGCCGCAGGGTAGGTAGATCTGGTGCTGGAGCACCACACTGTGCTGCTCTGTGCTCCTTTTTGTTAGATCAACGAGCATTTAAGGCATTTTCATATTCATTTCAGTTATGAATTACTTGTTTGTACAGGGCTGTGTGGTCTTGAGTTGCACCTTCCCACATGTGAACCCACTCGTGCATAGATGCCTTTTGTGCATGAAGCTGGGTGGGGTGCTGGGATGCTTGGGATGCTTGGAAGCATCCTAGCAATGTTTCCCATTGCTCTGCTCTGAGAGCCCAAAGGAGCTGAGCTTCACAGGAGCAGCTGCTGGTCAGGCTTTGCCTTTGGAGGGACTTTAAAGTGACAAGTGTAGTCACATGGGTCCTGTCAAATCATTTCTGTGGCTTTTGAGCTTGAAGCATAGATCCCTTGAGGTGTGAAGCACTGCAGGACATAGGGAAGGCCGTTCCTGCTTGCCTCTCCTCCAACTCTTCCCTTTTTAGGACTTAAAAAGTATTCCAGAGCAAGGTGCCAGAACTTCCTAGCAACTTCACAACTAGTGATTTGCCTCCAAAAGCAAATGTGCACTGGCTGTGGCAGCTGTTCCTTAGCAAAAACTCTGGGCTGTGTGCTGGAAAACGGCAGGAGCTCTGTGGGCAAGGAAAGAAGAACCCGCTCATCCCTTGGAGGGAATAATGAGGGAAAGTTAAACTTCACAGGCTCTCCCTTTACCATGGATATTTTGCATTGGTTGTCCAGATACAATTGTTTGATACTGATTTACTATTTATAGGTATGTATTTTTAGAGACATGACAAAGTCTACTTCTGGGCCAAGATCCTTTGCCTATTACTGGAGTACTAAGTAGCAGAATTAAACCCAGAGTTGGTTACCCCATTAAGGTTGCTTAATTTTGAGTGTGATGTGAGCAACTTCACCTTTAGTAATGCATTTCTCTGCCTTTAACCTCACTAATGTGTCAGCACTGGGGGAACCTGAACTCCTGGTGTGGATCTGCACCCTACTTGCCTGCAGTGAGACGTGCCATGCTGCCCAGCAGGCCATTATCTCTGAATTGCAGCACTGCTCTGAATCACAGTCTCGTGCTGATGCATCTCACTGGTAGTTTGTTATCTGTCAGCCAGTAATGCTTTCATTTGGGCCTGTGGTACAACATGGAACAGTTCCTTGATTAGGGATCCATTGGGCATCTTAAAAGGAGTCTTTTGCTAGTTTACAGATTTGTTTCCATGAGCTGTTCAGCATTCCCTAATGGTGCTGAATGAGCTCGCATCATCCACTGGGTTAGGTGGCTAGAGCTCCGTATCAGCCCTACTGCTGAGTTGCCTGTAGTAGGCTCTTAGCAGAGCAGGGCTCCCTTCTGGAATGGGAATGTTGAGGCTCTCCTGCACAAACTGGCTCTGTTTTTAAAACCCCAAGTCAGTTTGTCAGGAACATTGCATGTCAGCCTTCATTTGCAAAGGGTTCACCATATGAATGCAGCACCTTTGATTTTCATGCTTTTTAATGTATTGAAGTATTCCTTAAAAATCTTAAAGACTAGTAGCATGATAGAATCATAGAATGATTTGGGTTGGAGGGGACCTTAAAGCTCATCCAGCTGCAACCACCTGGAACTGGCAAGGACACCTTCCACTAGAGCAGGTTGCTCCAAGCCCCTGTGTCCAACGTGGCCTTGAACACTGCCAGGGATCATCAGTCATTCGCTGCAGAAGGATGAGTCTTTGTATCTTATATTCCTAAACTCTCTCTAACCTTTTCATTAATCACAGTTGGAAGAGTTGATAGCATTGGTCGCCTGCCTGCTCCGTGATCTGCCAGATCTTGGAGTGTCCAAGGGAAGTATAGCAAGTTTTTCCTGCTGGTGAGCTGGAAGATCCTGGTGGAAAAAATTCCATAGAGACTGCCTCCTGTATTGTTCCTGGCACTGCAGGTTTTCTGGTGGGCTGGAATGGATGATCTGGTTTCCTTCGAGCCTTGCCCTGACTTTGAGGGAATGTTGGCAGCTGCAGGCTCCGGCCCTGGGAGATGCTTTGCATAACCAACTGTTGCTGCTTCCAGTTAGTTTGGAAAGGAATTCCCCTTCTTGCTGCCCACACCCACTTCAAGGTATCTCCTAAAATGCTGGTACTTGTGTTGTCAGCCTCTTCCATGTTGGCAGAGCAGGCTAGAGAAAAGGGTTCTGGCCCATATTGTCAATAGGGCACAGGTCATGAACATCCAACTATGACAAAGTTGGGTTGCTTTTTCCCCCAAAACCTGTTGTTGTGACAGATTTCCATGACAAGTAGCTGTTTCTAATGGGAATGGTAGAGCCTCTTCATTCAAGCCACGTCTTGAATGACGACTCAAGTTCTCTGTTCAGGCTCTGTTGCCAGCAAGTGCTGGTGTGCAATATCCTCCTGGAGGAAACTGCAGCCTGCTTATCAACTGTGTAGGAAATGGTTCAAGTGGGAGATAGGGGAGTGTCTGCTGTGAGCGTGGCTGACCATGCAGGGAGAGGTTTGTGCTAGGTAAGTGAATGCTGTACTTAACGTACAGCGGAGCAAGCTGACTTACTGAAGACCTTTTGCCAGCTGGGAAGTGCCTGATGAATGGCAGCAGGAGCATGTCCAGTCAGGTCACCTCCTTGGCTCTAAGAGGCTTGGTTTGGATGTCAGTAAACTGGAGGGTGTGCGGTCACGCTCTGCTCGGTCACACTGCTGAATATCATGTTCTTTACCTTTGTGCTGGGAGAAGCATAGAAGGAAAGAGGGGGCAGAGTTTATCCCAGCACGCTGAGGTCAAGCTTGTTTTCCCTCTTTGAGCAAGAACAGACCAGCCTCTGGAGTCAGATTCTGCAGCCTATAAACAAAAGGCTTGTTTCTGCTGAAAGCCAAAGATGGGATTGTGTTCATCTGGAAGGTTGTTGGGGGGGAATGGAACCAAATGATCGTAAGGTCCTTTCCAACCCTAACTATTCTGAGATTCTCTTGCTCTGGCCTTCATGTTTGTGTGGATAGCTGGCATTCAACACTCTTGTTTGGAATGTTGTGTTTGTGAGAATTACTATTCTAAAAAAAAAAAAAAAAAGAAAATTTTCAAATTCTTGGTTTTGGCTGTTCCTCACCCTTTGATTTACTGAAATCTGCAGAAGATGGAGGTGAAAGGGGCAAGGCCAGCCCCGGCCTAAACCCCAATGGAGAGTAAATGACGTGGGTTTTGCTCCTTTAAAAAAAAACCCAACCAAATTGTTTGTGTTCAGGCAGTGAGTGGAGAAAACAAGCAGGGTTAGATTTCAGCTCAGATGGATTCTTGGAATTAAACCCTAGCTCTCGCTTACAACAGCTTTGACTTCAGTGTGGTAAGTTGGGCTGACCAGAGGAGGTTGAGCAATGCTTTACTGGTAAGCAGGAAGGAGGACGTCCCACAGAGCTGTGTAACATGGTGTAGCAGAGGAGCGTCTTGACATGGGAGAAAGCCAACACGAGCTGGTTTCTCTCAAGCTGTTTTCAATGCTTTCTTAAGGCCAGCTAATTTGTGTATCTTGTGGTGTTTCTCAAAAACGAAACTTGCTGGTCTGTGTTTAGCCAGAGGACTGCTTCTTTCTTTGCTAAAACACTGCTCTACAGCATTCCCCCAGCCCCAAATGTGCAAACAACTCTCTCTTTCTCTCCCACCGTGGAGGACTTAAGCTCAACATCTCAGGTCCCACGCATAAGAAGGATGTGGACCTGTTGGAGTGGGTCCAGAAGAGGCCACAGCGATGCTCTGAGGGCTGGAGCAGCTCTGCTCTGGAGACAGGTTGAGAGATATGTTATTCCAAATTATATCTTCATTAATAACAAACTGTCTGTTTAGTGTGTCAGTGATGGATCTCCTGAATTCCTCTTTTCTTGCCAGGAGGAATCATAACTGGGATCCTCAGCCTCAAGCACGCCCTGCGAGGCAGTAGCTGGAACTGCTTCACTGCAGTAAGGAGGTGAGCAAGAACTCTAACCTTGTGCAACCTGTGGTATCATTTCATTATTCATTTACCTTCCACTGATGGTGAAGTTTTTCCTGCACAGTGGAAGATGGTACAGCAGATGGTACTGCTGTTGAGGTGGTGATTTGCAGGTGCTCTTCTGATTTGACTCTTCGTGCTCCTGCTGGTCTGAGACAAGGGGTGGTGATTCCTCACTGCCCATGTGGAGCAGTGTCATGTAACAGTAATCCACCTCCTTAATTAGGGAAGAAGTTCTGTAGATTCCAAAGAAGACATGTCCCTCTGAGTCAGAAGGCGTGAGGTGTTTGTGGGAGCCTTTGTTCTTGCTGGGAGCCAAGGGAAGCTGTGGGCTTCAAGTGCTGTAGCTGGATGATGAAGTTCAGTTTCCTTTTTTATCTAGCCTTTGCTGGTAAGCATTTACCTGTAGCACACGAACCGAAGATGCTACAAATGATGGCTTCTTCATTCCACAGAGTAGTGGTTTTGCTCTGTGCTGGAATATTAAATGCTCCAAATGTCTTGTCTTCTCCCTGCCCTCTAAGCAGAATGGTCAAGGGTAGAGGTAGGAGATTCAACACATGATTTAAGGTTCGTACCTCACTTGTCCTGTGCTGTTTTCTCTTGCCTTTGGCTTCACATTGATCCCACTGAAGCTGTTGCTTTTCTGAACAACCGTAATGATTTTTGTCCATTCTGGTGAGGACAGCTCTTGCAAATAACCTTGTATTCCATTAAAATGAAATTATTTGTTCCAGTCTTCCCTATACAAATAATCAACACTAAACCATTGTCTGGAAGTGCTGACTAAGAAATACTGTAATTAGTAATCTCCAGTTAATGAAGCAGCATGGTGATTAGAGAAAGCCTCATGACTTTTCTATAGAAGAAATAAGATAATCATTAGTTGTGCTGGTTTAAATTGTCCATGAGCTTTGTATGATCTCTGAGCACAGGACAAATCAGTAGTACGTGTCTGAAAATTTTAGACTTATTTTTCCATTTTGTTGACATTTTCCCTGTGTGCCCCCAAATGCAATATTGAAGTTTGATTTAAACTGCAATGATGCCTGTAGGTGGAGTTCACCTTCTAGTAAGCTTCACTGACCTCACTGCATAAAGGAGATGGGCCACACTGGATGAATAAACTTCAGTGTTCTTGAAGGGAACTGACAGTGACATTAAGCATGGCATTTGATCTGCACCAGCTTTCTAGAAACACCCTTCCACCATTTCACCAGCATGTTTCCACTGCTTCCTTTTCCAAACCTTGCAGTTTTACTCACAACCTTGTCTTCACATATGTTTTTCCTTCAGAGGTTTTGAATGTCATGTTGCCATGCAGATGGCAGTTCTGTGGCACCACACGTGATGCGATGCAGTTGGGTCTAACCACATCCCATTTGTCCATCATTGTCCTGCTGGTCACCAGATGCTGACAAAAGTGCTGCTGCTTCTATGAAATACTTAGAAATCGTTTTAGTAGTCTTTAAAGAAATTGGATCTGTTGCTGCTTGGAACAATCAATAGCTGAAGATTTCATGGTGAGATATGGACTGCGGTATGTGAGTGTTGGTGTCACCTCCATCTTCATCGTGTAATACTTGACACGAGTGCTTTCTATGGAGCCTCAAAAGTGCCTTTGTGCAGCAGTAGTCCTTTTGTGAAATCCTGTATTTCCTGTCCCATGTGTGAAATACCAACAAGGTAAAGGAACTTATGACAAGCCCATAGCTGAGAATAGAGTAACTTGCTCACATAGTTTTGTCGTCCTAGAGATGGATTATCTTTAGATCAAGGGTGCTGTATTTCAAAGCGGAGAAGGAGTGTTGCTTGCTTCTATTAGTGTACCCATTGAAACTGATGGGACAGGAGACTGAGTGCATGTTTCAGTCCTCCCCATTTTCAGGAAGTGTTTGATATCCACACTGGGCAGCTGGGGGGAAGATCTGATCCGGGTCAGGCTGATGCTGCTTTGGGGCAGGAAGACAGATGACAAACGGTTGCTGTTCTGCTGCAGAAGTTGCTGCAGCAACTCCAAAGAGTTAAGATCTATGTGACTCCAAAGCCAGTGGGTTCTGTGTGTCACAGGAAGGCTTTTGGAGTTAGAAATGGTGGCTAAATATGCCTTTAGGGTATCAAATTGTCTAAACCATAGCAGAGTTGGGAAAAACTGCATCTGAAGTAACTGCCTGCAGTGAGCTGGTCTGATCTGCAGAGGTCTCTGTTATGCCACTTAAGCCGGTGGATTTTAAACTGGAAAGCTCTTTGTTAGGCTGTGTCCTTTAATATTAAATAACGTCTATACATTTGAATAAAGGACGCTGTCATGCAACCATCGCTTTAATCGCAGCTCCAGCGAACAGTGCAGTCCAGCCAGCACAGTGGAGTAAGGCACTGGAGCACTTGGAAGAGGCAGCTTAGGCTGTGCAAGGAGGAAGATGGTTTTTCTTGCTGCTCTGAGCACTGCAGAGCACTCCCAGCCCAGAGGTGCCTACAGAAAGCCCAGGGTGTCGGCAGATGGCAGCACCTTGTCCTGCGCCGGGTGTTATTTCTGGCTGGGAGATTCCTTGGTCCCTTGGATTCAACACCACAGTCTAGACTTACTGACAGACAGGATTCTTCTCCTGTTAGGTAAGCAAGATGTAGACGCCCATTATGCAAATTCCCAGCCATAGTGTCCCTCTGTAACATATTTCAAATTGTCTAAATAAGGTGCTGTTTCATACAAAAACTTGTGGCCAGGCTTTTGGCCAGCTTTCAGCGCTCTCTGTGTGATGGTTTTTTCCCTTGAAGATGGCTAATGGGTGCAGACTGAGTGCTTTTTGCTCTCTGTCCAGATGTGGAACCATAGCAAGAGGCAGGCTGCATAAAGAACTCATGTTTTTCACATAAAAAACTTAATGGCCAGTAGCTTGTCCCTGTCACTGCAGCACTGTTCATACAAGCATCTACATGGGTGTTACTAGATAAAACATAGATTCAGCTGGGCATTTTTTGGTGTCTGAGCACTGTAAGTGTGCATCCCTGGGAAGAGAAGTGTTAGAGGGTTATTTTCTAGCTCTTTTCAGGGGAAATAGCACACTCTGCCCTGTGGTGTCTGCAAAACAGTAGTGTTTGGATGCTCAAGCTCGCGTTGACAGCCAGGAGTAAGACTTTGCCCTTTGCAGTGCTGGGTGGGACTCTGCCTTCCTCTCGTGTGGGCTGTAATCTCATCCCTTCCTGCATGGGAAGGCTGCCTGTCCTTCAGCCTCCTCCTGCATTAGGTCCTGAAATATGCTCTGCACGTTAAGGGCTTATTGCAGCCTGCAATTACTGACTCGTGATCCTGTCATCTGCAGCTTCCCAGTGCATCTGTGCTCTTGGTTACTTGCATGAGTTAAAATGTCTGTCTGCTTCCAGCAGCATTATATAAACCATCTCCCGCTCGCCTTCTCATCTTGAAAGTGTATTTTAACATTTCTGCTTTAAGATCTGAGATAATGAGAGGGGGTGAGCATTGCTGAGTCAGTTCTTACTGGCTCTGCTTTTTGTCCTTCCTGCCCTCCCACAGGCTCCACCTGGGCATCGAGTTAACCTTCAGCAGTGACAGCCCCCCCCGGGCTTTCCTCGCAATGGTTAGCAGTAAACGGAGCCTGGTTTCCTATTCTCCTGTTCCTTGGCTTGAGATAACAACTGGGGCTTTCTGGAAGAGCCCTGGCTGAGGAGCATTGGAGATCTGGGAAGGAAGTTTGCCCTGAAGTTTGTGCAAGCCACTGCTCTGTCCTGCCTTTGCCAAACAGGCAAACAGCCAGGATAACTAAATCAGCCTTTGAAACACTGAAACTCTTAAGTAAACATGAATGTATTCTTATGGTTCAGCCCGGAGAAGAGAAGGCTGTGTGGTGACCTCAGAGCAGCCTTGCAGTATCTGAAGGGGGCCTACAAGGATGCTGGAGAGGGACTCTTCATCTGGAACTGTAGTGATAGGACAAGAGGTGACGGGTTCAAACTGAAACAGGGGAAGTTCAGGTTAGATATGAGGAAGAAGTTCTGCCCTGGGAGGGTGCTGAGGCGCTGGCACAGGCTGCCCAGAGAAGCTGTGGCTGCCCCATCCCTGGCAGTGTTCAAGGCCAGGTTGGACACAGGACTGGGAGCAACCTGCTCTAGTGGAAGGTGTCCCTGCCCGTGGCAGGGGGGGTGGAACTAGATGATATTAAGGTCCTTTCCAACCCAAACCATTCTATGATTCTACATTGCTTCCAGCTGCAGAGTTGAGGTTTCACTGTTTGACAGCATTGTGTATAACCTAGAGGTGCTTGATGCTGTTTGCTGGCCTGGGAGCTGACCGAGTTAGTCACACAGGACTGAGCAAGCCCGACTCTTGGTTTGGTGTGCGAGAAGCTCACAGACACGCAAGACATTACCTATCACTGTTAAAGGAGATGGTACAGTGGCACCTGTGGTGCAGGTCAGCAGGGTTTGTCTGGCTTGTAATTCTTCTGAAGCGTAGACCTGCCTAAGCACTTTTCTGTTGGTGTGCAATGATGTTTACTGTGGGTTTTAAACTAAACCTTTTATTTTCTGGTGAGATGGGAAGCCCTGCTTGTGGGCTTAACTGGAAGAACAGTTCCTCCTGCGTGAACGTGGGGAAAGGATCTGTCCTGCTGGGAAATTTGGTCTGTAAAAATGCAAGTGGCTGAGAAGGTGCAGGGGATTTAAGTGAATAATGCAAGTGCCAGTTGTTTCTAGAATCGATTTCTAACTTCCTAGTGTGAAAGCCCTTAATCTCTTATGTGAATCTCATTGAATTTATGCCTTCCAGTTGCAGAACAGAATTGCATAGGTATATTGTCATTAAACAGGTTACTTGCTTAGCTAGTTTTTCTAAGTATAGGTTTATGTAAAAGTGACTAAACAGCACTAACTTTTTACCTCCTTCCAGCTAGTTTCCCATCCTAGTGCAGGGTGCACGTACAGCTGCTCTCGCTGTCTGGACAGGCTTGCATTCCTCAGCCCTGAGGCCAGCATTCCTCTGCTCCTCTGCACCAGCTCATTTGCTTAGTGTTTGTTTAAATTTCGACTCCTAGAACTGTCTCCAGATCACTTAAGCTGCCAGACACCTTTAATAGTTGTACATACAGCCCCCACCCTCTGGTATGTAAAATCTTGTTCATACTTAGTAAAATAAAATGGATATTTGGCAAATTTCAGATGCTTGTTGCTGTCGTTCACTGGAATTTAATCTGGAATCCCCAAATGCCATTTGTTAAAGGCAGTTGCAGTTTGCTTAATAGACACTAAGCTATTTCAGTTACAAATCTGAAAGGAAAGTTGCTTTTTTGGGTTTTAAGTTTTGATGGTATACTGGACTGGAGAAGTCTCCTCTGCTTTGGGTTTCTCCTCTGCTTTGGGTTTCTCCTCTGCTTTGGGTTTCTCCTCTGCTTTCTGTACACAGGAGCTCAGACATGAGCTGTCCCTTCCTTAGAACTCAGCCTAGGGTGACTCGGTTTTATTGTCATTTACTCCCAGCTGTACAATGCCACAGGGGAAAATGTGTGTGCAAAAGTGTCTAGGAAGAGCCAAATGAGTCAACAATTAGTTTGGGTGCTATGCTTCAGGTTCACAACAGCATCTCTGCTTCCTACCTATTGCTTTCCTCAGCTTGATTTATTACTGACAGCTATATCTTTGGGGAGAAAAATCCAAACCAGCCCCAAAACATAGATAATACATTCTATGCCTCAGTGGCTTTGGTGTAATTCTGACCTCAGTGCCTCCAGCCTGAGCTGGAGTTAAGCTAAGACAGTGGTGTTGGAATTCTTCATCTTTTTGAAGTCTAGACCTAAGTAATAGACTTTCTGTGTAACCATGAGGACAAGGCCAGCACTGTGCCAGGTACAGTTACAGTAAATCATTGCTCTGGAAGAAACAGTACAAACAAATGAAGAACAACTTTCCTTGGAAGCCTCCCATTTGAATATTGCCATAGTCTGATGATACGTAATTGATTCTCAGCATTTGGAAGCGAACCAGCAGGTCTCTTGACTACTCATAGCCAAAGGTGGGACAAAGTCTGATTAAACTGTATTATATCATCTGTACTAGAAGCTTCTTAAACCTGAATCAGATGGAACTCATTGTTGCTGCTTCTGGTCTTGGCTTTAGCAGCTCTGAACTGAAGGGATGCTTTATTTCCATAGCAGATCTCAAATCTGTTCTGGTGTTTCTACAGATAGTCCCCAGCTTGGGGACAGCTTTGGTTCTCTACAAGATACCTGCTATGAAGAACTCTGTAAAGCATGTGCAAGGGAATACAAAAAAGCCTCAGTACCATGAAGATAGGCAGCTTTGTCCAAGAAATTTCCTTATAAAGTATTGCTACAGCTGCAAAGCTCTGCCAACAGGAGTGGTCCGTGCTGTTAGTAGTTTCTCTCCTTTCCTTTCCTTGTTGCAATGAAGACTCTGCTTCTGCCAGAGTCACACCCAGTGCACTGTGATCAATGCAGAGCATAGAGATGGCTGAAGATCCACAATATATGGATTTTTGTGCCTGACTCTGGAGCTGGAGATGAGGAGAGGGTAGTTCTGCAGAACAGTTGTGAAAGGCACTTCCTGCTAATTTTAATCCGAGTGCAGCCAGCTCCTGAAACAAAGGGAAATGATTCCTTAGTGTGTTGAACAGCACTTAATGCCACTTCTCATTGGTTCCAGTGGACGAACTGGCACAAAACATTTGCTAGGATGACAGCTTTCATCCTGACATACTCTTAATGATGGTAGGGTTAAGCTTCTGGTGACACATGCTTTGGGAAGCTCAGTTCTGTAAGGAATGACCAAAACTTGCCATGCTCTGAAACAAGGAATAATAGGAAGTATTTTGGGGCTGTCCTAAGAAGCCTGATACCTTTTGAAAACAAAGCAGATTAGCTCAGAAGACAGAAATTTGGGTTTGGAGCTTCTAGGGTTTGATTTGTCTGCAGCTGAAGGAGCTGCCCTGTTCTTGCTTGGAGGGGGAGAGGGCTCTGATGCAGGGCCTGGGGCTTCTATGTCATGGCTGCATGTCAGAATAGAGTGCAAGTTGTTCATCTTTTGTAGTAAACCCTCGTGTTCAGCAAAAATGGTTCCTCAGTCTACAAACTGTGTTGTGAACTTTGGAGATCAGCTATAATTCAAACCTTTAGGTTGTCTTCAGCAGGGTTTTTTGTTAGCTCCCTACCATCTTACAGACTGTTTGGCGGGGGTTTCAATGGTTTGAAATGATCTCAGTACTTTTTGCAACAGGTGAGCCATAGAGGACTAATAGTTAACTTCTGCATTGTGCAAAGGATTTCTTTTGGTTAGCTGCTGGTTGTTGTGCAAGCAGCTTTATCAGCATCTCCTCTGTGACAAATGCTGTTTTCTGTCTGTCTTAAGTGCTCTGTTAAGATTTACAGTGACCCTGCAGGGAAGAGAAGATCAGTTGTTTTCCCAAGGCCATGCTGTGGCAAAGCTGGCGTAGGAACCTGGGCTGCTCTTCAGGACTGCGGTTTGGTCTCAAGGCTCTCACTGCACACCGTGTAGCTCTGAAACAGAGGGTGAGAGTGACTTAGAGGATCCACTTTCTAACTATAGCATGTGCTGCTGCAGAACTAGACATGAGTGTTCTCTGAGCTGACATTAAGGCAAACTTTGCTCAGAAAGTGTGCTGGGAACTCTGTAATCTTGGAAGGCAGCTGGACAAAGCCAGGCTGCCCTGCTTCCTTCCTGGGGTTGCTGCTTTCATAAGTCAAGCTGACAAGTGAATCTGTGCTCCGCCTCTAGTGCTCGTATGTCAAAGAAACACTCCTAAATGCAACTGCTCAAAGTTGAATTGCATTTGAAACAGGATAGGACTTAGCTCTCCATGTCTGATTGAGCTCAGCAAGGTGCTCAAAGCATTTTCTCAGACACTCATCCAGCATCACTTCATGACACCTGATTTTCTTGGAGGTTCCTCTCATGTTCCTAGCTGAGAGTTACCACATTTTTCCTCACAGTCTGTAATTTGCTGGTGATGACCATTCTTTGCTGTCCCTTCACCTCTTTTACAATGAACTTACAAACCAGCTCATCTTCCCTCCTATGTGCACAAAATGCTTTTCTAAGTATTGAATTTCTGCAGCATGTGCAAAACTCCCATGTGTTTAATTGGACACAATCAGCAGTGTGCAGATGGGCAAAGGAGAACTTGAGATTGTGGCAATATAGTATTTATATCATAATATAAAATATATTTTAGTATAACTGAATTAATCCCAGTTTAATATGTCAAAAAGAGATCTGGGCAATGTTGTGATTCTCTCTTTTGTTCAGGTTCTAGTCTCCTAAGAGACTAAAGATGTGATTGTTTGTGTTGAGATGTTGTGGTTTAGTGTTTTTCATCAGGTTTTTTCCTTTCCTTGTATCTATTGACACCTTCAGTGTTAAATCTGGATCGTGCTAAAATCTGGCAATCTGAACACACCTTTTGGCAGTTTTCCATGAACTCTCTATACAGAGGAGAAATTAGAAGAGACTTCACGTTAAACATCTTTGCCTCAAAACCTGAGAACTTAACTGGATGTCTGGGTTCAGCACAACAGATTTGCTTTAGAGACCAATACCAAAGAACCCTTTGGTATCTCTGTCACAATCACCACTCACCCCTAAAACATTCTTTGCAGCAAACTTATCAGCAGTGTAGGTCTTCTCCAAATGCATTCCTGGCTTCTCTGCTCCTGGCTGCCCTCCAGCCATGTCACGCTGCATGGCTTTACTGAGAGGAGCCTGTTTGTGTACCTGTCTCCTTTGCTGCTCAGGGTCACCTTGACATGCTGTAGTCCCTCCACTTACACAGATAGTTTGTGCCTTGGGAGCTGGGGGCCTTTATATGAATGAATTTTTGGCTACTGTGAAGTGATATTTGCAGCCTTTCAATAGGGATGGTCACAGACCTCTGGGAGGCCAGAAATAGGGAGAGGGTGTATCCTGGGAGTACCCAGTACATTACTCCTGTTAATTGCACCTGCTTTTCCCACTTTCTCAAAGCTGCTGAATAGTGGAAAAAGGAGAGGGGAGAACTTATGCAGGGGTTCAGGTTCAGAGGTATGCCCAAGACAACAATAAGGGCTATCTACCCTCATTTCCCATGGTTAGCTTGAATAAGCACAAGGGTGTGAGAGTGCAGTTAACACCCAAAATCTGCTTTATGATAGCTTGAAGGGATGTGAAATACTTGAGATGGGTATGACTGAAATGCTGCACTTAGTGGAGGAGTAGCTGCATGCATCATATGGGGATACTCCAAGTGTATTTATTTTTGCTGGTGGTATCTGTTGTCTTCCCATTGCTCTTAGATCTGATGCTTCCTTTGGTCTGTCTTGGTACAGATGTTCTTCAAATGAGTTGACACCTCTTGTTTTCAGTAGCTCTGGGGAAATGACCTCTCTTTTCCCACAGTCATGTGCTGGATTTCACAGCAAGAACATGTTTCTTGCTGGTTGCCATTTGAGCATCACACCTGGGAAACGCATTACTAGGGAAGAACGGCTTGATATAGGGTTCACAGGCCCACAAGTTCAGTTTAAGTGCAGCTGGTTTTGGAGAGCTCGGGCAAAAAGGATAGTCATGGTCCCTGAGAAGCATCGGGATGGGAGGTGAGCTCAGAGCTTGAACTGAGTTGGATTGAACTTCCATAGCTGGAGAATGGGAACTGCTGCTCTGTTGTCTTTGTGCCAAAACAACGCTGGGAGTCTCCCTGAGAGAAATAAAATGGCTTTGGTCCAGTGTTTACTGTTGGATGGGGAAGAGCAGTGATGTGCTTACAGGCCGTTCACACGGCTGGGGCTGTGTGAATCATCTTGCACAGTTACCCAGCTTGGGAGGTCGTCTGTCTGCCTTGGCCCTCCCCGACATCTCCCTTTCCATTCCCATGGTGGGAGGAGGAGAAGATGTGGTGATCTCCAGTGAGTTTCCTGTGGCTGGGTGACTCAATCAGTACTCAGTTGTGTTACTAATGCTTCTCATGTGTCACCAGCCCATGTGGCCTGAGCACCCGAAAACCTGCCTGTGGGATGTGCCTGGTTGGCACATGGTGGCAACCATCCTGGCTCCGGCTGTGCCACCTGGAGCCTCTGATATCTGTGCTTCAGAGACCAAATCCTGCTTGTCTTTAGGATGCCTGTGAATATGCCATAACAGTTAGTATGAAACTGTTCCAGAATGCAGTTCCTTGGCTGCCAGTTTTGCTTAATCAAAGCTGAATTGAACCTGCTTGGTTTTGATGGAGCCTAGTGGTAGTAGTGGCTTTCCTTCCACATATGCAGTGTCCCTGCACCTTAGTCTCAACACCCTGTTTCTTTCAGCAGCTTTTGCCTGGAGGCTGTTCCCGCATCCTTTTCATAGGTTTGAAACTTGCACTGCAGAAAACACAGCTGGATTTCTGCAGTTTGATTTCTCTCTTGTAATACCCAACTGCTTTAGTTTTTCTCCCTCTAACAAATAGCAGAATTAAGGCGGGTTGTAGGTGATGTGCAGCTAATGGTTTCTGGTAATCCTCACCCCTTTCTTTCTGTTGCTGTCAGGGCTTTCTCCAGGCTCAGATGTTCAGAGACCAGTAATTTGGCTCCTTCATACCACTGCTCCTTCTTAATATTACACTGAAGTTAATAGAGGTATAGATGCCATTGTTCTGAGTGTGCTTTGCCTTAATACTTCACCTGGCAATGAAAATGGTCAGTAAAGCATAAATTTGAGTTAAACCAACAATATTCCTTAATGCTTTCAGTGATTTCTGTGCCCGCTATAGAATATGAGTGGTGAATAGATCACTTTGTTCCTCTGGCTGAAATCCCATGTAAAATTCCTATCGCTCAGCATCTCTGGTTTGCAGAGGCTTCCCGGAAAAGCCTGTGGAATTTCCTCACAGTCATTAGCTTACAAACCTATGTCACAAAGTTGTGTTTGTGGAGGGATTATCCACATCCAGACATTGGCATCTTGCTCCTGATTTCTCTAGCAGTTTCCTCTGTGTTCCCCACCATAACCCCCATGTCTCTGCTCTGCTGCTTGTGCTGCCAGTCCCACCACTGCTGTTCTCTGCACTGGAGGGCTGTTTGCATTCTGCAGGTCTGTGTGGCAGGGAAGCCCTGGGCATCTGGAGACGCCCAAGTCTGTTCCCAGCAGTGGTAACTCTGGGAATTGCAGGCATGGATGGATTAACGGCAAACAGAAATGCTATTTACATGGTTCCAAGCAGAGAGGGAGGAAAAAGAGTATTCAGAACTGCAACTGCTGCTGAAGCTTGGTTCAGCGCCAGCACTGCCTGGATTGGTGCCTGGCTAAATCAACAGGCAGTTCAGTTTGAGGGAGTTCCAGGAAGGGCCTGAGAAATACCTTTCTACTGTGGTTGTGTATTGCTCTTACTGCCCTGACGTGGAGCCCTAAGCTCATGGTATCTGGACCTGGGGTCTGAATAGGCACCCAGCACAGGCTGAGTGCTCACATCCAGCTCGCACTCTCTGAAGGGGAATATGAGTGAGCAGCTTCATTCTACAGATTAATGCTTATGTTTTGCCTTCACGTGTTTTTCATATTGGGGCTGTTTAGATGGGTAGTTTCGCGTGGAAAGCTTATGAGTTGGTTGCATCTTAGGCAGCCTTTTTCTCTTCTGGAGCTGATAAATTTATGTTCTGATGTATGAAGAATTCAGAGCAGCTTTTCAGAATCCGTGTGGTTCAGCTTATATGCTCTTCAGATTGTCACAACGTCTGCAGGTCATTTCACAAGAAACAGGGATGTAATGATTTAAAGAGCCCGTGCAAACTGCTCTGTGCTGTGTTTGGTCTACAAGCTGCTACAGCTGCAAGTTACATTTTGGGTTTGCAGGCTTTGCCCTCTGTCCTGTTCATGCTTTATGGTTGGCTGAAATGAGACACAGTATGACACTGTGGGAACGGGGACAGAAGCAGTTGGGAAGTAGCTTAAGAGGGGTTTGTTGGGCTAGGGGGGAGGTGGCAAGCAGCACCTCACTTGTTTCTCATAATGAGTTTCCCACGTTGTTAACAAGGCCATAAATTAGATGGGGAGCTCTGTTGTCCAGAAATATCTGGTATTTTAAAGAGACTTATTTTGTTGCCAGAATATACAAAAGTATTTGTGTGTTGCTGTAAGGTCAGCAGGGCTGGGGCCCTTTGTCTTTGCAAAAGAAGTTGGTTGGTTTAATGTGCTATTAAGAGAAATTCATAATTAGTTTGCCATTAAGAGCCTACCTCTAGTACTTTTGTGGGGTCTTAGCTCTGCATGCTCTTCCAAGTGGCTGATTTAAAGACTTCTTCTTTAGCTGCAAATTTGTCGAAGGTTCTTAAAGAAGTGACAGCAGGTGGTGGCATCTATCAGCAAGACTCGAATTCTCAAGACCTGAAGCTGATGTGCAAGAAAGGGTGTCTGATATAATCAGGCACAGAAGTACCACCAAGCTTGAAGTGGAGGAAGATTAACTGAAAGACTTCCATGTGTTCGACCAAGTGTTCAGGTTGGATATAAGGAAGAAGCTCTTTACTGTGAGGGTGCTGAGGCGCTGGCACAGGGTGCCCAGAGAAGCTGTGGCTGCCCCATCCCTGGCAGTGTTCAAGACCAAGTTGAACAGAGCCTTGGGCAACATGGTCTAGTGTGAGGCATCTCTGCCCATGGCAGGGGGTTGGAACTGGATGATCTCAAGATCCTTTCCAACCCTTAATTATTCTATGATTCTGTGACCTAATCTTGAACCAAGGGTTCAGCTGCCAAACAAGCCAAAAGCAGCTGATACATTTAAAATGAATATTGCTTATGCAGAAAGGAAAATGAGGAGAACTGTGGGGTTACATTTGATGGTACGATGCTCTGCAGCCTGCTGTATGACTCAAGCAGGCTACGTTCCTGGTTTTGCCTTCTTTAAAATGTGAAGGGTAAACTCCAGTGCTTTTAATTAAGTTGTTTGCATTCATCAATGGGTGAAAATAGCTGGAGGGTAGACAGAAGCTATCCTCCATGTGCAAAGCAAGTCCAACAGATTATGTTTTGTCCCTACAAGACAAAGTTACAGTATAGCGAAGACTAAACCATATGGCTGTGCTGATGGTGAGCTTATTCTGCCCAAGTTGATGGACATGCTTATCTTACCTTGCTTTAGGAGGGCTGTAATAGACCTGGAGAGGTGACAAACAAGTCCTCGGTGCAGGCCTGCAATGCATTAACCTTTGTTTTGATTAATATTTTATTTGCTGTACCTGCTGCTTTTGAATCTGTCTTGTGGCTGATGCTGATTCCCAGATAGTGCTGTTTTGCCCAAATAAAAGCCACAGAACTGTAGCCCAGTGCTCTGACAGCGATAGCAGTGCAGAGTGATGACCACAGGAGCTTCTGTTGTTTATCTGGGTGACCACAGGGCCATTTGTCACACAGTAGCTGTTCAGTTAGGCTGTGCCCAGGGGAAATAACAAGCCACACTTCTCTTGGCAATACAACGAGCCAAAGCCCAAGTGGCATGAACAATTGCATAGCAGTGCACCTTAGTCTCTATAGCCAGGCTCTGAGGCAGAAGCTCTTCCCTGTGAGGGTGCTGAGGCGCTGGCACAGGGTGCCCAGATAAGCTGTTGCTGCCCCATCCCTGGCAGTGTTCAAGGCCAGGTTGGACACAGGGGCTTGGAGCACCCTGCTCTAGTGGAAGGTGTCCCTGCCTGTGACTTAAGGTCCTTTCCAGCCCTATCTATTCTATGATTCTATGGCTTGGAATCAGTTTACCATAACAGAATTAAACTAGATAACAGGAAACACTTCTGTGCATGTAGTTAGTCCCACTAAATGAAGCTATGTACGATTAAGAAGCCATCAGCTTCAGTGCTGATAGACCTTCGTGGGCCCTGGCTGCTCTGTCACGGTCTCACCACAGCTCCAGGCAGATCTTAATGCTCCTTTCAGGCACAGCTGGAGAACTACCCTATTATCTAAAAAAACCCCACAAACCCAACCAAGCAAAAAAGCCCACAAAAATCACACACACAAAAAATACCCCAAACAAAAGAAGAACCCCACAGTGACCCAGACTGAAGCGTACAACTTGTCTATTTGAGAGCACAAAGCCAACTGCAGTGCAGCCTGTCCTGACCAGAAGCAGGAGTCCTCTGCTGTCAGCACACAGCACAGACCTCTGTGGAACAAGCTGCTCCTCCAGCATCAGCCTGTTCTGCTTGTACCAAATTGCTCTTTGTAGCACTCAGGAAGTGGTTCTTCAGAATCCTGCAATTGGAACAGCACAAACTCTACAAATGGCACAGATTAAAGATCAGGAGCTCCTCTGCTCATCTTCCAGGTTCAGATTAATTTGTATATAGTGTGTTTTGAAGCTGTGAACTTCAATGAAGGAAGGGAGAAGTTTACAACAGAAATGGTCAGCCTCTACACGTACAGCTTCTATAGTGCTCAGGCTGCATCAGCCTAAAGATCCACTGTGCAAAGCTGCTCATCCTGGATAGCAGCCAGGAGGAGAGGAAGGAAAATGTGCATGAAACGGGCAGTCCAGCTGGGGCACAGCTACTGGTTTATGATTTCTAAAGCTCCAGAACAGAGTGCAGACACCAAGTTGTCTGCCAACTGAGATCTAATGCTGCTGCAGGAAAGGGGCACAACAATCCTAAGGGACCTTAAAGCTCATCCAGTTCCAACCCCCTGCTGGGACACCTCACGCTAGACCATGTCACCCAGGGCTCTGTCCAACCTGGCCTTGAACACTGCCAGGGATGGAGCATTCACAGGTGCTGTTTTACTTAAACTCATCAGATACCTTTTCCACAGCAAAGCTACTGGTCTCTGGGGTCAAGCTTCCACCTGGCCAGGGCTTGAGCTGCTGTGACTGGTCCATGTGAATATTTGCTGCTCTGGAAAGTTATACATAGCAAAAATTTGGCCTATGTAAGATTGCTGTGTGAAAACAAGTTATCTCCTTTTCCCTCTTTGTGGTATTCGTTGGGACACAACTACAGTGAGCAGCCCTGGGATAGGCCCTGATTGTTCCATGCTCAAGGTGGAACCTGGTTGCTGTCCTTTTATAAGGTGTGTGCTTCTGATCTTGCAGGAGTCGAGGAGTTAATCTGGACCATCCAAAGATTGATGTTTATATAAAGTGTAAAGCCAGTGACATTTACCAGGCACTTACTGGCATAGTTCTTTGGAGTCAGTGGATGGGGATTTATTTTTTAGCTGTCTTTGTTCTGCAGGGTTGCTAATATTCCCAAATGGAGTGTGCTTTTATCAGCAGCATCTGTGGTGCACAGTCTGACTCATGTGCTCTTTGAGTGAGGATGACAAATGGAGAGTGGAGACAAACAACTCCCCAGGATCAGTGTGCGTTGGGGAGGGGGGAAGGAGAGAATGGTCATATTGGAAGGCATTTCTAATCATGTCCTAATTGCTGCCCTCATGTGGGAAAGTTTGGCCTTTTGCTTCTGAAGAAACCTCATTTATCTCATCCATTCCTTGGATGCAGAGGAGGGAAAAGGCACATGTCCGATAAATGGATTGGAAAACTCTGCAGCTTCTCAGTTTCCCCTGTGTACTGCAGGAGCAGTGTGCCCCCAGTGCACCTCTAATGCCTTGGGTTGGATGGGTGAACCATCCCTATGCATGCACCCAGGTTGGTTTGTTGTTTAGGACATCCTGCACATGCTTGTCTGACTCACAGCACTGGATTTTAATCAACTCCATTCCAGCAGTGGCCTGTCCTGGTGCAGCCCCAGCAAAGGTATCGCGTGTCCCTGGCAGCAGGACGGGGGAAACAGCCTGTGTTGGCTGCTGGAAGAGCTCAGTCACACTCTTTCCTTTGGCTAATAATAGCTCAGAAATGTTTACCACACTATGCACCGGATTTTAACCTCATTTAGTTATCAGGTGAAATTTCAGAGGTCATTTGTCATAGTTAACAATGAAATGCAACTTCACGTTAGCTCTGATCAAGCCAGCGCTGTGTGTTACCCAGTTAAGGATAGAGGGGCAGGGAGAACAAAACAAAGCCCTTTCCTAGGGTAACCTTCTGAGCGAGTGCCTCGTTTGTCTCCCTTTTTCTTGTGCCTCCGGGTGGGAACAGAGGAGAGATTTGCTCGTTGCTCTTGAGATCCTTTCTGAAGAGGATTGGGGACCAGGTAGAGGAGTTTCCACGCAAACTCATGCTCTGATGTGAGGCTGGGGGTATCTGTGGGTGCGAAGGTAGGTGAGGCAGTGCTTTGAAATGCTTTTCTTGAAAAGTGAAGTCCTAATTCTGGCATTTGTTGAAAGGGGATTGCCTACAGTCATCCTATTTAGGAATAGATGGTGTGAAATTAAGCTGCCTGATTTTCACTTTGATGTTCCTTTTAATTTTCACTAGAACATAACCATTTTAACTTAATTTCCCCTATGAAAAAATGCTTCTTTATTATTATTCTTTAGAAGAGATCTCTAACTGAAATTTAAATACAGTCTTCAAGAAACTGTACAACTTTGATCACTAAACTTAAAAGCTAGGAAAGAGAGAGGATTAGTGCTATGACTTCCGTAGATAAATATTGTGACTTGAACAGACATTAAAAGGGAGGAATAAACATCTGTCCTTTGAGCTCTCCAGCTCAAGGTTTGGACACTTCTGGAGCATGTTAAATTACTCCACATTTCCTCTAATCTTAACCTATCCATAACTTCAGTCTGCCTAATGGTCTGAGTTGTCTTGAGCTCTGACTCATTTTGGGTTCATCCACGAGTAACTTGCTCAAGTGCAGCAGTGCTTTTGAATTGACATCGCGTGGTGTACCCGGACAGCTTGACAGGAGATGGAAATAGCTGCTGAGCTGCAACCCAGCCGAGTGGATGGAAGTTGAGCATGGACCACTGGTGTCTTCCAAACATCCATGGGTTTGCTGGACTCTTTCAGCATCCTGGGTGCTGTGTATAAACTAATACAGGACGTAGCTTTTCCCATGCAAAGCTACATCAGAGGTTAATTTAAGTTCTGCTTTCGTCATAGCCCTTCTCTTAATACTGCTCCCAAGCTTTTAAAGCCAAGCCTCACTGGAGAAGACTTACCAGCAGCACATCACAGGCTTACCCAAGTGTGGGCACATGCACGAGGGTATTGCAGGACAAACGTGGAGGCCCACTTGTGCTCTGAGCACTGAGTCCTGAATTCCTTCCTGAAGGATGAGGGAAGACACCACCACCCCCCCGTCTGCTTATGGCTGGAAGTGTGAGTACTAGTGAAGGCTGTTGCACCCTGCAGCTCACTCATTTTTCTCCTGTGATGCCCCAGGCTGCACTTCCAGGAGTTTAGGATTGTTCTGCAGAACTTCAGTAGAGAATTAGTTTATCTTGTTTTGGCACAGAACTTGTAGCTTAATTTGCCACATCTTGCTTAAAGCAGAGCCCTGAGAAGCTGGACTTGTTTACAATAAACTTGCAAATAGCTTTGGACAGCTGCTGTACCTCAGATTTAAACCATTAGAAAGCAGCATCTGCTACAGAGATATTGCAGCAGTGGGTTAAAGCAGTTTAACCAGCCTCCACTCCTCTAGCACTTCCCAGACATCTTCAAGGAGCTCTAGTTCTTGCATTCAGTACACGCAGAACTGGCTTTGCTGCGATCTGATGATGCTTCCTTCCTGGCACTTTAAGGCATTTGTTCATTTGGAGGGGAACCTGTTGGAAGGAGAGCACATCACATGGCCTTTTATTGCCTTAATGCTGCCAGTGTATGGCCAGAGCAGTGCAAGAGGCAGCTGTATCATCACAGGTCACCCCTAAGTGGTGGGGATGGCTCAGCAGGATGCTCTGATGGCTTTTATGGACTGTAGCAAGCCAAAACCCCAGTGGGAAGCTGTGTGGCACCTGAGCTCTACCTCGCTTCTGTGACCTCAGTGGTGGAGCTTTATTATCTCAGACACTTTATCTGAACAGGAACCGAGAGGCTTACATGGAGCTGTTTATTGCTTTTAACTTTGGGATGATGTTGCCTTCAAATGCACTTCCTCACTTTCTATAGGTCTACTGACTTGGATTTATTTATTCCAGGAGAATATCAGCTAAAAGCTGGTTATCTTTGCCACATTAATGTATTGCAGCTTCTCTACTTGTAATTCTGAGCCGAATGTCACTGCACTTGTCCATTGCTCATGGATTTGAGCAGGCATTTTGTCATCTTACTATTGCCGTAAAATTGCCAGCAATTTTAGGTTGGCAGCCAAATCTTCATGTGATACTGGTGGGAGTGAGGTAGTGCTATGCTGTTTTTCAGCGGTGTTCTTTGAAGACCAAGGAACTTGATGTTACAAGCGTGCAACCTAGGGTCAAAGTAGCTTTTAGGGTGTTGTTTACTCTGATGCACTGACTTGGAGGAGCAGTTAGGGCTGATGTTGATGAAGTAGGTGACTGGGGGGGAATAGGAGAGTTACAGCAT
>NW_009915802.1:6916-25765 GCF_000696875.1 Nestor notabilis | reverse complement strand
ATTCCTGCAAAGCTGGGAACCTGCTGTCCAGTCCTAAGTGTCAGCAATTGCTTCACAAGTCGTTGAATATTAACCTGTTCAAAAACACTTGTAGCGGATTTCTTGTTACAGTTTGCCTGTTCTTAGTGCTGTCAGCTCCTTTAAAATGTTAGTTAATGGAGCACTGATCTTCTCAATTTCTCTTGCCTTAAACAGCCTCTGGAAAACTTATAAAACAGTCATTTGAAGACACTCCTAACATGGTAGCAAATGCTGTGAAGGGAAGGCTCTGTCTTATTCCTACCATCTGTCTCGCCACACATGCCAGATGATGCAATGTGCTGTATGCCACATGAAAATAAACCCTTTTATTTTTAACAAACTGCATTTAGGAACACATTAGCAGAATATTTAGCCAATCCCTAAATTTGGGACTGATCTGACTTAATTCCTCAAGGCAACGCTACCACACTGCATCCTTCAGCGCTGGAGCTGGCACCGAAGAGCTGCAGACTCCTACTCTGACATTAACAGAAATGAGCCTGTTCCACCGTAGTGCTCAGAGCTGGGCTGACCTAAACTGATTCACTGGGTGTAAGCAGTGTTTATCTTCAAAGGACATGTGTGCACATGTGTGTGTGTGTGTGTGCTCGCAAGGCTCAGCTGCAGAGTGATCTGTAGGACAAAGGGCGTTGAGAGCGGAGGCTGAGTGTGAGACACCAAAGCTTTGGAGATTAAGCTGGTAGAGGTGGAGGAGCTGGAGGTGCCTGGCCAGCAGTTGGCACATTGACTGCAGCTCAGCTCCTCTGTCCCCTGCAAGCTGTGGTTGGGTCACTAGAGCTGTTCTTTTTCACTAATAGTTTGTTTTCTTTTGTTTCCTTGCAGTGTGGGTGGCAGCATGAGATGTGTCATGATTCTGAGTGCTTTAATGAGTGTTTATTCTGCTTGCTTTTCCTTCTGCCAGTGCTCCCTGTTGGCCTGTAGTTACTGCCTTTGTTGTCCTGTGACCAGGCTGGTCAGACTGCAGCTGGGCTGGTACAGATGTACTTCTGACCGCAGAGGCATGCGTCACGAGTCCCTCTTTAAGATCTCTACATGAACTCAGAGTGTTCCCAGTGCAGGCTGAGGACTGTTTGCAAGCAGCAGATCTGCTGCTGTCAGACACATAAAGTTGTCAGGTCTTAAGCCATGGCGGGCAAACACTAGCTCTGGGCGTGCAAGCTGGCAATAACTCTGGATCTTGCTGCTAAACCACTTGGAGTTACTATAAAGCTTTGCTGAATAGAGTGCTTGAGCCGTAGATGTGCTGCCTTAACCCCTGATGGTCTTCAGGATAAGTAACTTCACCAGTCTCCAGCCTGCTCCAAACTGTCTTTTTATTCCCCTTTTTTGGCTCAGAAGCAAGCCAGGAGCTCATGTGTGGGCACTACAGCCAAAGCCAAGCTTGCTACAGAGTAGGAGAAAGTTTGCAGTGCCAAGTGTCCCAACAGGCTTTTTTCTAGCCCTAGTAGCAACTGATAGCAAAGCAGCTTGTGGCCACCCCACCAAACCCAGATAGGCATTTTTCACATGATGCTAAATCCTGCCTTTTTTCCTTTTATTTGTACTATAGGAGACTCCAAGTAGATGCAGCACTATCGAATCAATTTTAGTGTGAATGTGCAACTTCAGGCAAATAGCAGGAGTCATTTGAGGCTCTTGTATAGCACAAAGACTTTCCCTTTTACTTCAGCTTAGCTGCTAGGAATAGCCTTTGCCTGCCACCGATGAGGCAGCACGGGCCTGTGCATCATGTTTCTTAATTCCTGCTTTTTTTGCTGGAAGTCCTTTGGGAATGTTGTGTGCGGTGGAACAAGAACTGAGGAATCTGCAGGGCTTTCTCTTGCCTTTTCCAGGATGAGCCTGATACAAATCGAGTCTCTTGGTGATAACATCAGGCTTTTAGTGTCTGCAGGCAGGTTGAGTTGTGTTCCCCTTGTGCATGGTGCTGCTGGAGTTAGCTGACAGTTTATGCTTTAGAAAGGCTTTTTGTGCTGCTGTGCCCCACACTAACCTGCTGCATCGACTTGAAAACCTGCTCAGGAAAGAGCCATGGTGCAATAAGCTTTAGGTCTGGGTCCTTTTGAATATAGCTAGATTGGTGCCGGGCTTGGAACAGGTTAAACAGTGGGAAGTGAGAACGAAGGCCAGTTTTTAACTACTTGGAATGTGAGGAATTGACAATTAGCTCTCATAGCAGAACAGACCTGCTAGAAACTGCACTTCTTGCTTAGTTAAGACCTATCTCTTTTCATAAATCTACATTAAGCTCTGTAGACAGTCAGGAGCCAGTTGCAAAACAAGCACAAAACGTGTAGTTAATGGTCCCGTATTAAAATGCAATTGCATGAAAGTCTGGTGTTGCAGCATAAACGTGGCTCCCGTCATTGTGCTTTGCCTGGCTTATTCTGATTTTTAATTATGGGGCTTTTTATGGTGCCTGAGCAAGAGCAGGAGAGTTGTGGCATCAGGGCAACCTCTTCCACCGTATCTTTGAGAGAGATGAAATGAGACTAGTTGCATCCCCATTTCAAGCCCTTGCAGGGACATCCTTGGTCCCCCTGGCCAGGAGCAGCCTGGCGGCACGTTGCCTCCTCCCGGCCCTGCCATGGGACAGCTCCAGACTCTGCCGTGTTACCTCCACACCTTACAAAGAGCTGCCTGTGAGTGAGCGTCTGACTCAGCTTTGTCCTTTTGCTAGAGTGAAAAGCGATGTCTCGGTGGTTTGTGTTCCTCCCCCTCCTCTGGCTGAGCCCGCAGCGCTGCAGAGGGGAGCCGTACACGGTGCTCGCTGCGTTGGCAGGGAGATGCTGTAGGAGGGTTCCCTGACCCTGGAGCCTCTGCAGTGATGCAGCCCATTGACGTACTTTCTCCTGCATCAAAGTGACGGTTGCTGGGCTGCCTCGCTGAGCCTGGCTTAGTTTTTTGGGTGTTTAATATTAAAACACAAAGCTGTGCAGTAACCACATGTGTTTTTGTGCTTTGAAGTGGTGCTGGCTGCCTGCCTGCCTGAAAAACATTCTCCAGTGGTGGTGGAAAAAATCTCATTACGTTTTACAAATAGTTTTGTTTTACTTCACCCCTTTCTTTCAGAAGCTTGACAATAGTCCTCTCGAGACTGGACCTCATGCTGCTGGAAGAGGCTGACCTATCCCCATAGCTGACTGCAAACAGGACTTGCAGTAGATGCTGAAGAAACAAAACTGCCATTTAGGTGGCTGGGTTTGTGGCTCTCTTTCCACATTGTTTTCCTAATCTTGTTCAGTGGCTAGCTCTTGGCAAGCTGAGAGGTGAATGAGTAGCCTGAAGTTTTAAGTTTAATGCTTCAGTCTAGAGGTTTTTAAGCAGCTTGAGTGTATTCATAGAATCATAGAATAGGGTTGGTAAGGACCTTAAGATCAGTATTGCTGCTAACCTGAACGCAGCAGGGCTTAAGATGAAAAATACAATAAAATGAATCAGATTGTGTTTTCAAAATTAACATATAATTCCTGAGCAAGAAGTACTGGACTAACCATTACTACTGGAATGGGCAACGAGGAGGGGAAATAGGATCAGCTGTAGGAACTGACAGTGTGTGGCACTAATAGCATGTGTGTATAATCTCTATCTTTCAAATGCACTGGTGATGCGTTCCTCATAACTTCAGCTGCTCAATGAAGATGTTAATTAGCCAGGGATTAACAACTGTGCTTTATGTATTGCAATACCAGGTATATACACCTCAGGTGAGTCTCTTCTGTGATCTTTATCCAGGCTTGGTCAATAAAAGGCAGCATTTCAGTGATAAAAGTGGCCTTCTGTAGTTGGATCATGGTAGCACAGCTGGGCAGGATAGAAATATTTTGTCCTTTTTCTAGCAAATGCAATTAGTATTAAATTGCAGGAATAAAAATCGGGATTTAAGGGCACACAGCTAGGCTGGACTTCTGAGTAATTTTAAAGGTAAAATGGGGTGTTTTTAAACGTGAAGGTCAATAGAAATCTTTCCATGAAACTTTTGATATCAGCGGTCATTCAGTTTTCTTAATTTACTGAGTAACTAAATAATACCACAAAAATTCACCAGCAGGAATACCACCAAAATCAGTTTCTTCTTTCAGTGAGGGATGCCACTCATGGATGTAAGGGTGTGCTCTGCTTTGTTTGTTCTAAGTCCATGTTGGGCATGGACTCTGATTGTTATTTCATGCAGGGGTGCAGCAGTGTGCTGAAAGGGTTTCTGCAGCTAAAAGCCCAGCCACAGAGAACATCTGCGCCTAATGTCAGCGTGGTGGCTTGTGGATTTGTGTACTTTGCTTAGAAAACTGGTAGAATTCCACTAATCCTCTCTGTAAGTGAGCTTATCGTGGGATATGAATTTCCTGTTGCCTGTCCCCTACTGCTGAATGCAATGAGATGGACAGCCAGAAAATCACGTTGGTTCCTGTATCAGTGCCTGTCATTTGTTCCAGTTTGGGTGAACTTGCCGCTGCACAGAGGTTATGGTTTTCCAGTTTTCCTCTTGCTGTCAACTCTGTTTTGATATTTAGAGCTGAATCTTATGAATAGGTCCTTCTGAAATATATGAGCATAATATAAACTATATGGACATGTGTAAATGTGCTGAGATATGTGATGGGCAGGGTGCTGATAAGCAGGTGTTTGTGTGATGCCTTTTTAACCTTAAATTCAGTGCAGTCCCATCCAGAGTCTCTCAAAAGCACACAAGGCAGCCGAGTGAATTATTGTACTCGCTGTGGTAGCTAAATAAGCTCGATTCATTCTTTCTCCCTTTTATCATAGGATCATAGAATAGTTTGTGTTGGAAAGGACCTTAAGGTCATCTAGTTCCAACCTTTTTACCTTCCACTAGAGCAGGTTGCTTCAAGCCCTGTGGCCAACCTGGCCTTGAACACTGCCAGGGATGGGGCAGCCACAGCTTCTCTGGGCACCCTGTGCCAGCGCCTCAGCACCCTCACAGGGAAGAACTTCTTCCTTATATGCAACCTGAACTTCCTCTGTTTCAGTTTAAACCCGTTCCCCCTTGTCCTATCATTACAGTCCCTGATGAAGGTCCCTCTCCAGCATCCTCGTAGCCGCCTTCAGATACTGGAAGCTGCTCTGAGGTCTCCACGCAGCTTCTCTTCTCCAGGCTGAGAGAAGGGATTTCTGCAGCAGCGGCCTCCCCTAGGAATGCTGGCTATGTGAAAAATGCCCCATGTGCAGTGCTGCTGCTCTCCCTTATCTGCCAGTGCCTCACTGCCCACACCAGGGCATGAGCTCTGCTCTCCACACAGATACCCTCCTGTCCTGGGAAGCGTCACCGCTGCCGTTGGTGTTCAACACTGTGTCAGTGTGAGTAGGTTTGCATAAAGCCAGGAGGGTCGCCGGTTTCCCCAGCCAGCCCCAGCACCACTGGGTGCCTCTTGGCACACTGAGTGTGCAAGACAGCCACTGGCGTGAGGGTAGAGATCGCCCTGTGTGTTGTAAGCCTCCCCCATGCCTCGTATCACAGATGATGAGATTTCTTGGTTTCATCATTGCAAGGAGGCTGCACATGTCAAATAGGACTTAATCTAATCACTGTCTTGAATGTTTATGTTTATTCTTTCTTCCATCTTCGCAGAACATTCCAGGAGGAGTGGACAATGGTATATATGTCTTGTGGCTGTTTAAGGCCATTTTGTCTTGGAAAAATCAAGAAGTGATGCTGGACTAAGTTTTTCTTTCTTGTTGCAGTTGTCCACAAAAAGCAGCTTTGGTCACTTGTGCTCTTCCAGCCTTAGTTCTGCAGTCGAACTGAATTTCGGATTCATCATCTGCCAGTTTGAATCAATCCGGTTTGAAGCGAGGGGAGCTTGTCCTGATGCACAACTTCAGCATTGCCAACTAGATGGAGGCAGTAATGCCATAAGCTGGGGGACAGGCCACTGCACTGGGTTTTATTTTGGCCGATGCTGCAGTTGAGAAGTGTGTGGACTCACAGGCCTGTACTAGTACGTCTCCCCATCTGGAGGGAGCTTGCTCTGGAGTAGAAGCACCTTACACTGATTTTAATTAAATCCAGTTGTAGCTGGGCATTTTGTTCTAGATTTAAATGGGAAGACTGGGCTGACTGCTCCTTTTTCTTAATTGCCATCACTGTCAGTCATCACTCCCACAAATGGAGAGTCTTGATTGATGGTGTGAGATCTGCTAGTTGCTTTTAGCATGAGGGTAGTGTCTCTCACTGATTTTTTTTAGGCTCATCTGGTCTAACTTTGCATGGAAATGTTTTAGGAGCCCTTCCTGTCTAAGCTGTCTAATGATTTAGAAAGAAATAAAAGCAAGAAGCCTCAGACAGCTAGAGAAGGCAACTTTTAACCAGTTTTTGCTCTGTCTGCAAGGGGTTCGGGCCATCTCTTTCCTCCACAAACATGCTTCTTGAATGCAGAATAAAAGTGGATGCACTTGAGGGCTATTTGCAGTAAGTAGCTGTATAGGTAAGAGTGAACACTTCTGGAGCTGGTGAGTGCTGTCTCTGTGAAAGGTTGGTCCTCCAGGGACGGGCTCTCCCTCCTCAGGAGCTGTGGTGCTGATGACGACTGGCTCACTGACAGGAGACCTGAGACACTGTCAGCTTCTGCACTGCTTCTTGAGCAAAAGGAAAGCTTCTCGCCCTTCTCTTTCAGTTTGAAGTTCGGTGCCAGGCACATAAGTAATTTTCTTTTCATTTGGGAGGTGAATTCATACAGAAATGGGGGGCTACAGTAACCACAGGACTGTGTTCCTTGTCCAGTGTGTGAATAAAAACTGGGGGCATAAAGTGCCATTAGGGATTTTGGTAGAGGGTTGACTTTGCAACCTGGGACTTGGAGGTGCAGGTGAGTGGCCAACAATGCTCAGGTATGTACAGTGTAAGCAGCGAAGGATGGCACCTGTGTGATAGCAGTTGCTTAATGCTGTGAATTCAGGGGAGTTTGAATGTTTTATGTGTATCTTGGGTTTTTTTTCTAACCTGTAGTATGTGATTTTCTAATTATAAGCACCAGCCCTATGAGAAATAGTCAGTGAGCCAAAGGTCACCCATTACCTAAAGGCAGATCCTTCACGTGCCTTCTGGTCCAACCCTTTCACACGATGTGCAAGTTCCTTTTTTAGCCTCTCTGCTTTATTTCCAGCCCCAGCCTTTCCCCAGCAGTTCCCATTCCCAGCCCTGAGCTCATTGCTGGACCACTGCCAGCCCAACATGATTTTTCTTCCTGTAAAAGAGACAAAAGAAAACGACCTCCTTCCTCTCCGTGTGTGCCCAGCGGATTCCAGCGCTGATGTAGGAGTTGTTCCTTGTTGCAAACCCTCACATGATGTTGCAGTCATCAGTATTACCAAAAGACCTGGGTTTGCATGCAAGCAGCCACACAGACACTGCAGTCACATGGAGATACTGGCCTTTTGGAGTTGTTGCTTTGGTGGTTGAAACAAGAGCAAAAATAGTCATCAGGCTGATCAGGCTGTGCCCTTATTCACGTTTGGAAGCAAGCCTCTTGGGTTTTGCTTGCCTGCCGCTGATTTAGGGAAGGAGGGTGAGCCCTCATCTATGACCTATTGTGAGTTTCTCCCAAGCCCTCTGTAGCTACATCAATAAGGAAAACAAGATGACTAGAGAAAGTCACAGGACTTCTCTCTTAGCAGTGTGTTTTGTGGGTGTATGAAGAAAGCAGTTCTATTTGCACTCATGTGATGTCTCTGCTGCAAAAGGTCACTCACATTTCTAGTGAAATTAGAAGGAGCTGGCCCCCAAATACAAATGAATCCCCCCTGCAGGCAGAAGTTGGCAGCGAATAAGCATCCCTGAGCAGTTCAGCTCACTAGCAAGTGTCACACCAGCCCAGCTTGAGAATACCTTGAGCTGTGAATTGGTTTTGAAGCATGGAGTTGAAGATTTTTTTGAGGTTTTGCTTCACACCGAGCTCTAGGGTGTGACTTTTAAAAGTACCACTGTGGAATTATGGCTCTGAATTTTTCCAGTGTAGATGAGGTGCCTGCGTTATGAAAAAGATTCTCACTTTGAGTTTCAGAGGCTTCATTAGCAATGGGGTCAAGAGGATTTGGGGTTTCTATTAGCAAAAAAGATACATGTATTTAGTGTAGCCCATACCCAGACATGACTGGCTCAAACCTCACAGCTGTGGTGTGGTGCTGGACAGATGTTGCAATGTGGTGCTTTGCTGTTCAGTACTGGGCTAAAGCCACGGTTCAGTGCTCGAGATGAGCCCTCCACGCGTGCCACAGGGGGGTGCCTGTTTGCTTTAGCTCAGCCTCGCAGTGTGTTTGGCGTCCCAGCAATTACATGGTCATAGTTGTTGCTTAACTTCATCCTGAATCACTTTCCTCCTTGGTCGTAGCTGTAGGTAGCTCTCTGTGAGCAGGTGAGATACTAACATGAGCGGCGATCGTGTGTGTTTCAATTCAAGGTCACTGGAGGACTCTCAGGGGTTAGGCTAGTGGAAACTGCTCTTTTCTTGCAGCTTGAGGTCTGTAGTCAGTGTCTGGACTTATTGCCCATGGCTGTCAAGTCAGCGTGTTACTTAATCTGTGTTGCTAAAGAAAGTTTAGTATTGCAGCAGCCGGTCTAAGCGCTGTGTTTTTCAGTGCATGGTCCCCTTGATTCATTGATGGCACCATTATGTCTAGAGCGATTTTTGCATTCAGTGTCTTCCCCTTGGAACACCTCTTGCTCCACTCCATTGTTTACAAGTTTGCATCTTTCAGATGACCCGTAGGAAAAGTAGTGAGTGAGTGGTTCATCCTTGAGTTTCACACAGATTGAAAAGGCGTTGCAGGCTCTCGCTGCATATATGGGGGCATCTGGTTTCTTCACTGACTCAAGATGCAACTGCTATAAACCGAATTTAGGATTTAAAAGCTATACTGTGCTATTTTGCTGCTCCCATCCTCACCCCTATGAGTATTTGCAACAGGTAACCTCACCCACAGCTTTGGAGACTCTTGGCTACAGTAGTAGAAAGCATTTGCAAGCAAGCAGTTGTGACCCAGATGTGTCCATAGCAGATGCACCGAGTAAAGAGGTTTCCATGTGGCTACTACTCCTTGGCAGTAATTGCAGTTCAAAGCAAAGGAGCATGAGCAGCTCAGGCTAAAGATGTCATTTATGAACCTGGAAGACCAGCTCTTCTGTGTTCTTGACAGAGTAAGGCCAACATCAGTCAACATTTCAAGCTTTGCTAGTTGAAATGTACTAGAAGTTCTGCTAAGAAATGGACTTTAAAGGCCTCCTGCTGTCTGGGTGCTGTAAGATAGAGCAACTAGGAATTTAGCACAGAAATACACAGTTCTGTTTTAATCAACTGGGTGGTTGATTCTTCTCCTTGCTTTGCAGACCGGAATTAGCAGTTCCTGATATCCTTTAGACCATTCTTATTTTCACTTAAAGTAAAGATAGAATAATGTTTTGAAATGGGCTGGACTGAAAACAATTTCTACACGCAGTGATTATGCAAACACCATCTGGCCCTTAGGACCAACCTTGCAGTCACTACCGATTGTGGCAGACACCATCAGCAGGAGCCAAGTATTGTGAATCCTCTGGCTTTGATAATGTGTCTTCAAAAAGGCTTTCTGAATATACAAAGTGTAAAGCAGTGCTCTGACTGAAAATATACAGTGATTTATGCGCTTTATTTGGAAGCTGGTTTAGGTGTGCGGTAGCCAACCCCATATCAGCCTCTTAAGTCACAAAGAACAGGCTGGAATGCTTTCGGCTACCATTCCTAAAGAGGCTTCTTCATGGCTCTGTGCTGCACCAAGGTTCACCAAGGAGCTGGTCAGCATTATTCTTGTTTGCTCAGCATCATCTAAATGCTGCTTCTCAATACTGAGCAACTTGTCTAGAGAACAGGCGTACAAAGAGGATCACTTATCTTCTGCACTTGAACAAAAGGTATTTAATTTTTAAGTAAATATTTTGTCATAACTTCAGGCTTCTTTTTGTTTTGTTTTGCTTTTTTTCTGTAAGCTTGGTGGTTGCAAATACTCCCCTTGTGCAGACACTGGAATGAAACCACATCCAGTACAGGAAGGTTAGCTCATCTTCCACCGTAGGCTGGGGGGATTAATTCCCATAGCCTTACCGGGCACCCGTGTTACTTATGTTTGATTTTTGGTGTTGCAGACAGTGGGCTGAAGGGGGAGACTTAGAATCACAGAATGGTTTTGGCTGGAAGGGACTTTAAGATCATCCAGTTCCAACTGCAGGGACACCTCGCACTAGATCATGTCGCCCAAGGCTCTGTCCAACCTGGCCTTGAGTTCACCCTGAACTCCTTGGCTTCAGTTCATGCAAAGCCTAGAAGGAAAAACATCAGCCTTGAATTCTGGTCTGAAGGTCAGTAATCAAGAATGATGCTGGAGAAGCTGGCCCAGGTTCCTCAGTGTGGGATATCTTGTCCTGAAGCATCAGATGACCTCATCTAAGCCTCCCAGATGACTGTCTCTGCAGTGACACCAGGGGTAACCAGAATGGCTTCAGACCACGCTGTCTCCAGCTAAGCCTGCAGAGTCGTAACAAAATGTGTCTGTGTGTGCGTATAAAAGTCATAAAAGGTTAAATTACAGTGAATTCTGAGTTCTTCCAGGCTGATTCACACGTGTGGGACCAGATGTCTGGTCTCTATCTGCCGCCTCCCCGCTGACTCTAACTGCAGTGTTGGGTCAGTGTCGGTTCCAGGGGAAGACACCTTCCATGGCAGCTCGAGGGATTGCTCACTGGGTTATTCAGCTGGATCCCGCTGAGGCTGAAAGTGTCACTGCAGAAAACAAGGAAACACATTTAAGCTGCTGCTTGCTTTAACAGTGATTGGAAGGCTATATTTAGCTTCTTTGAAATGCTGTTTGAATGCATGTAGTTATAATAGTTACAGTCAATGTAATGAACAAACCCTGTTTCTTTTTCCATAACACAAGAAAAGGTAGCTGAGGGGCATATTGTGCTGGGAAGGTTCATAACAGCCATGTTACTCTGATTATTTAGCAGTTCCCTGTCTTCCCAAGAAGTGTGGCGCGAGCTAGGCTGAGCCATACAATGACTATATTGTAGCTTGTGGTTCTGATGTAATTCCCACCAAATACTCTTTCCACAATGAAAACTTGAAGTTAGTTGAAACCAAACTCCTTGCCCTTTTCATCCCCTGCAGACAGTGCTGTGTGAAGTGCAATAAACATGCTCTGCTGGGCTTGCTCAGCACAACAGCTCTCTGAAGCCCTGCAAATGTCCCAGTATCTTCTGCTGAATAGAGACTATAATTGGCACAATGCTCCTAAGGCTAGTCCTCCCAGGATTTGCCTTGGATTCTTATGTTAGGGATTTCTTGTAATCTTCATTAAATTCTGTATGGCTCATTTTCTTGCTGAACATGTGATCCTATTGTGGGGAGAAGAAAAGTAAGTTTGAGATAATAAAACCTAAAAGCATTCTGCTCACAGACTGCAAGCAGAAGGGTGGCTTTGAATTTGTCTAAATGCTCATGTGGCACAGGGAGATATTGGCTATTTCAGAGTCTCAGGAAAGAGACTTATTTCTGTGATAAGATAATATTTTAAAGGACAGCATTTTATCTGGGCATTACAATTGCTTCGGAGTGTAGATATGTCAGGGACTTGTTTCTTTTCATAGCCTTGCATTACTGACAAGGAAATTCTCTGCTGCTTTTCTCTACCAAAACAGCAGCTCTGCCAGCTGATTCAGACCCGTGCCCTCATCTCTGTTTTCTTTCTTTTTCCTTTGTAAAACAGTTTGGTGTCTCCTTTTACCATTTCCAACATAAGACTGGTTTTGAGGCTCCCGGGCAGAAAGTGGAGGCTTGCTGTTTAAACTGTGCTGAAAAGCTTGAGATGGGGCAGCAATAAAGGTGGTGTTTAAAAGAGCAAACTGTGTGGACACAAGCACTAGTGACCAAATGGCCTCCACTTTAAAAGAGGGTGGTTTTTTTGGGTGGCTGACAGTCATTCTCCCTTGCAGTGTTCAAGTTTTGGTGTGCAGGTCCAAGTAGATTTGCCTGTTCCTCTGCTTACAGCTGAAGATGAGAGCATTGCATCTGCACCACGTTTCGGTTGGTACCGTGTTTCAAGTTTGGGGGAAGGTGGATTTGGCTGCTTTAGTCAGAGGGTCCTCCCTCTTTGGGCATTTGCTTATCTGTCAAAGCTCGAAAGGGAAGTGCCAGGCTGGCTGAAGGCTGCTCGCTCAGCAGGGGCATGGCTGATGCCCTTCAATCTGCTGATCTCATGGTGAAGTAACTTTTGCCCATGAGACCAATAAATTCCTGTGACCTCACGATGCACTCTTTGTACGCTCAGTAAAGAAGGGAATGGAACAGTGTGCCATGGTGAAAATTCCCCTGCCTGCTTTAAATCTCTGGAGTGCTTGCAGCATTTCCCAGCTCAGATCTCAGGAGTTATGGGAAATTCTCAGGAAGCTTGGTGATACTCGGCCTAAACTTCCCTTTCTTTTATCTCTTTCTATAACTTAATACTCCTGTGCCACAGCGCAGCCCAGCTTCCTGCTTAGTCTTTATACCCTCCTGTTGAATGTGGAACTGCTATCAAAGCCTCCCAGACAAGGACAAACTCTGCAGTGGTCTAGCCAGGATATACACATTTAGTTCTCAGTCTACCCACTGCAGTCAGTAAGTCGGTACCTCTCTCTTTTCAGGCCATAATTGAAGACACAAGCCTGAGTTGAAATTGCACTTATAGCCAGGGCAAGGTAGGACTTAGGAACCTGAAAACTTCCCCCTAATCACTTCTGAAACAGTAGCATATGAAAAGAACAACTTAATAGCAAAGCCATGAAGAAGGACTCATTGCTTTTAGTGGGATGATTAGTTTATCATGGTCTTGCTGCTGGGAGACGAGAGCAAAGCTTTGCACTTCCCTTGCAGGAGCTGCAGGGCACGATCAATGTGCTTTTAGTTTTGCTATTATTAAGACATACACTAACCCAGAGTGGTTTCTAAAATGTCATTGTTACTTCTCGCAGTCCCCTGTTTGAAAGGAAAGCGTGGGTGCCTGGGTGGGGGTTTTGTCTGTGACACCGCCTGCACTTGAGCATTGCTTTTAAGCAAAGCACGAATTCTCACACCAGACTTGACAGTGGTCACTTTTCCCCAAGCCAGACTACAAAACCAGGCTTCATTTCAGTGTGCTGTGTGAAGTACACTTCATTCACATTCATTCTTCCATCCTTTTTCTTTGGGTAAGGTCGCAGCGTTGGGTTGGTTCCATTTCATGTCTTTGCTTAAAAGATCGTGTATGTCCTTGAGTTTTAAAAAAATCCTCACAGAAGTGATTGATGTTTTGCTGAGGCAGTTGTGGAGCAGCAGAGCACTTGAAGTACGGGAATGTACAACCTGATAGTGAGGAGCAAGGACGAAGTTTTCCTTTCTACGCATCTGAAGAGAAGGCACTCATGCTGGGGAGGAGATCCAGGGTATTAGGGGGGCTTATGAGTCCTTGCCGTGGTTTCTGCAAGCAGAGGAATGGCATTTAGATGGCTTTGTCATCTCGGGTGCTGAGAAGTAGGAGGGGAAACTGCAGGTGACTGGGAAGGAGCAGATTCAAAGCGAGAACCTGTAGTGCTGTGCCAGGGGGTGAGAGGTTTTGGGGTGCAGCACTGGCTCCTGCCAGAGAGAGCTGCAGTTTTCCCTCTGCAGAAGCACTGGAGCTGCTCGTGCACAGATCACACCTGCTTGGGCAACTGAAACCAGCGTTGGAGCTTGTTCTGCTTTTCTGCTTGTTTGTCCTTCCTAAATAGCTGCTGCTGGCTGAGAGCTCAGGGTTTCGCAGCTGCTCTGGAGCATACGGGGAATGAACAGTTACTGGGAAATCCTGTGGCCTCATTCTCGTAACAGCGCTGCTGTGGGAGCTGTTAGAGCTCACTGCTTGTGTGCTGGTTTTCCCCTCTGTGCTCTATCTCTGACTGCACTGACCAGAAATGTGGGAAGGATGATGAGCAAACAGACTTTGCAGTGCAAGTTCTGATTTATTTACTACCCTCAGCTCCTAACAGCCTTTAAGCACCTTCACTAAAGCCCAGCTTTGGTTCCTAGTTTAAATTATATGGTGGAGCATTTATTATTTATCTGGCCACCTGTATTGTACTAATGCAGTGGACTAATAGAAGGGCCCAGTGGTGGCTCCAGACCTTCAGGAAGGTAGCCAGATCCCTCCAGGGTCCCTGCTGCTTGGCCACAGGCTGGTGCAGTCGCTGTTGGAGCCTCTTCCGTGCACCACGAATGCATCTTGCAGCTCCCACACACACAAGCCAAGGAGAAAATGCTTTGCATTTCAAACCCGGTGTCCCGCTGGTTGTGATGCAGCTCCTGGCTGATGGCTCCAGGTAACAACTGATGGAAATGCCTTTGCACTCTAGTCTAAAGTTGGAATGTACTGAAATGACTCAGGATGCAGGATCTGCAGCACTGGGGTGGTGGTTGAGTGTAATTGCCATGGCAGTCCTGCCACAGGTCTCCACCCAGCTGGCACCAAAGCTGTTGCAGATAAACTGGAGGAGTTTCAAGCCAGACCTAATACAACAGCTTGAGTTAACTGTGGGGAGGCTTGTGGCTACCCTGGACACAAGGTCTCTTGAATGTTCTGCAGCTTAGCTGGCAGATATGTCCTGCAGGATTTCACGCTCTCTCAGCCAGGTAATCACTGCCTTTAATGGGAAGGAAATGGAGCTACACATCTCTAGGGATGTTTTCTCCTTCCAAAATCCTTGGACAGTTTGAAACTAGAGCAGTTCAAGAAACAAAATGCTTAAGCAATTACTGGATCTTATGGTAAAGCAACGGCTGTATCTGAGCCATATGCCCCCTTTCCTATGTCTGTACTGCATGCTTATTGCTATTAACTTGTGACATAGATACCTGGGAGGAGTATCAAGCAGCTGTGCTATCCCTCTCTTTGAACAGCCATGCTGCTTGTCAAGCCTCCTCTGGACTTTGGGCATAAACTTGTTAGGGCACTAGGGCTGTACCCCATGTCATCTCAGCTGGGTGGCTGCTGAGCCCACTGCCATGCTGCTCCGTGTGGTTTCATGCTTCAAGCCCCATTGTATGTCAAGGAGACATACCTTGCCATAGAAGTGCTTGGAAAAGTTCCAGAGACTCTGAGCTCAGGGGTTTCAGTGCTGCAACACTGACAGAAAAGCAAACACGCTGTTTGCCCACCCAGGCTGTGCAAAAAAAGCAAATTTACTTCTGTGTGTCAAAAAAACCCCAAAGCTCCAACACGTTGGCTTGGGTGGTTTCCATCTAGAAACAGACAGACTGGAGCTGGGGGGGGAAATAAACCTTGAAAAGCAAATTGCTGTCAGTATGGACCTGAAATTGAGGGTGAGGCTTTTCTTGGCCCAGTAATGATGTGATTTTAAGCTTCTAATATATTAAAAGTGGGCTGGAGTGCAAGGCTCAGCCCTGGTGATGGTAGCTCCAAAGGGTCTGTCGCTGCCAGGCTGGAGCTGCTTGTGGCTGCAGGAGGGATGTGAAATATCTTAAAATACATGGCCTAGTTACAACCTGTTGTAAGGATGCTGTAATTTATCTAGGGAGGGACAGCATGAGGGAACGTTTTGTAAATCTAAAGGATCTTACAGGGCACTTTGGTAACTTGTTTACTGCTAATGTGAAATGCTTTGGCATCTCTCTCCCGTGTTCAGCATGCCAGTCAAGCTGCAGGTGATGCAGAACAAAGTGTGGAAAATAAGCTGGATCGTTTCAACACTGAAAAGTGGCTAAACCCTCGTCTTGAGCAAGAGGCAGAGCAAAGCCCAGTGCTTCCCATCACTGCTTCTCCATCCTGGGATGGCTTCTCACTGCAGTCTCCTCCGAGTACGGTCACACGCCATAGAAATGTGGAGGTCTTAAAGGAGGGGAGGGTGAGAGAAAAAAGTGCTGCACTCGGGGAAAAAATTCAATAGCTCATTCAGCTGTTAAGCTACTGATGCAGGAAGTGTAAAAGAAAAATGGAGCCTCCTTTGTTCTGCCTAGACAAGGAGTAAATGCCATCGCCCTAACAGCCTTTTTCTGTTCCAGAATAGCATGAGGTCATCTTTAAAAGCAGTAACTACCAAGCAGGTTTACACTGGGTTACCAGTCTAAGGCTTCCCCTTCATCCAGCCCCTTTCCTGGCACCAGCCCGTCTCAAGGCCAGCGCAGGATTGCTCCGGAGAGGTGTGTGTTGCTCCGCTCCCATGCTGGGGCTGCCGGCGGGTGCCTGGCCCCACTCCAGGGCTGTGGTGGAGGGGTTGCAGGCTTCCTCCTGGGAGGGAGCTGCTTGATAATGTGGGTCTCTGAGCATGGCAGACTGTGTGCTGGAGGATCTCGCTTCTCCAGCCAGGGTCGGATGCCCTTGGGCTGCCAGGACTGATCCTGCATTGCCCACGATCACAAGGGAGATGGTTTTATGCACGTTTGTGACTCCAGACTTGGTGCCATCTCAATGGTGCAGGATGTTTCACCCTCCAGCAAATACACACTGTGCTGTACTGCAGTGAACACTGCTGGTGATTGGGCTGCTCTTTAAAAGCTCAATTTGGTTAAGGCTGAGATCAGCAGCCTTAATATCTTCCTAACCCTATCATCTCCCCATGTCCCTTCGTCAGCACAGTGTACCCTGGTACATCATCACACTGGCCCCGTAATGAGAGGATGACCAGAAGATGATGATGCTGCAGCCAAGCCTGGCTGTGAGCTGCAAGTCATGAAGGCTACTGGAGGTGTGCTCTCCATCAGGCAGCTCAGCACAGGGACATCCGTAAACACAAATCTCACAGTTTTGGGTTTAGTCTGCAGAGGGGGAAGACAAAAGCAGAGTAGCTGGCAGTTACTCTGATGTTCACTTGTTTATTTACCCTGCTAGGAGTGGCTGCTTCCAGCTATGAGAAGTATGGGAAAAATCCAGAAACCAGAGGGATCACTGCATATTTCTTTCCTAATGTAATGCTTCCTGCAGTTGGGCTGACGAGGCTGTGGATGGGAGTGTGCGGGTGACACTGATTGCATAAAAGAGAAAGGGTTTTGTGCCGAGTCAATGATTAGCAGTTTTGGGTGTCAGCCTTGCAGCGCAGTGCCGTGTCTCACAAGGTGCAGCTCACAGGCATGCTGAGGCAAGCCTGATTTCTTGGTATGCCTTGATGCTGAGGGTGGCAGTTTCATCCTCGTGACCTGGATCCTGTTGGAATGTTTCGGTGCAGTGCTGAGGGCAGGGTGAGACAGGCCCCTCCGTGCATGGAGTGAAGCGCAGGGTGCCAAGCCCCATCCCGCAGCAACCTTGCCCCGTGATCCCTCCTCGCCTCCCATGAGCAAGGTTAAGAAATGGATGAAAAGGGCTTAAGTGAGCAAAGCCCTGCTCAGAGCCAGACCAAGATGCTCGACAGAGGAGGCTTTGGCATGAGTTTGTGCTGAGTCACGGCTCATCAGAGCCAGCACTGCTGTCACTGCTGTTGCTGCGCGCCTCTGACTCAAGAGCTGGGCTGATTTGAGGTGGTTGGGTTTTGTCCCACTAAAGTAACCAAATCGTGACCTTTGCAATCTACCTGGTATGGGAAGAATTAGCTTATGAAAAAGAAAGCCTTTGTGAGAAGTGGAAATGCCTACTCCGTTGTCTTACATCCATCTTGCTTTGGTGTCAGAGGGCTGTGTAGATACTCGATACTGACGGTGCGAAGCAGTCCCATGTAAATGCCCTTTTCACACTTGTCTCAATGGGAACGTTGGAATACTGACAGTAACACGCTGCCTGAAGCACCCCGCTTTGTACACACTGAAAAACCATTTTTGCTGAAGGTATACGGAGAACGTGAACACAAGAAAGCTGCTTTTGTAACACTTACTGTGATCCTTCAAATTCTTCTGTTCAATCATGAAACCTGATCTAGAAGAGGATATTTGTGGTTGTTCTTGGATCAAAGACTGAGCTGATGCAGGACACAATTACAAGCATCCAGACATGCCTTCAGTACATAATCCCAGAATCATTAGGGTTGGAAGAGCCCTCTGGAGATCATCCAGTCCAACCCCCTGCCAAGGCAGGGCCACCCAGGGCAGGTTGCACAGGAACATGTCCAGGCGAGTTGGGAATGTCTCCAGAGAGGGAGACTCCACAGTCGCCTTGGGCAGCCTGTTCCAGTGCTCTGCCACCCTCAATGGAAAGTTTAAGGTGCTTTCCAACCCTAACCATTCTGTGTTTCCATGTTGAGGTGAAAAATGCACCACAGTTTAAAACAGCAAATGCTGATTGTTGCAGGATTTATGCTAATTTAACTGTTGGGACTGTGTCTTCCCGTGCTTTTCCTAAAATAGGCGAAGAGCTCACAGGATGTTTGTGTTGTAGCCAAATCATACCTCGGGACTTGTTTGCTGCATTCTCGAGTGTGCTCTGCCCCTCGCCTGCACTCCTGGCTCCCTGTTTACTTGCTGCAAGATTTCATAACCCTCCCTCACTGCTGCTGTTTTTGGCGTTGACCTTGAAGCACCACTGATCTCTTCCATGCTTTTGTGTTCTTTTACTTTTCATTAGTATTTGGTGTTTCACTTCTTGCAGCAGTATTTTTCAGTCTCCTAGGTGTGAAATCTTGCTGCAGCCCCGAGCCCTGTTCGTACCTCCCCAGTCTGGGATCTGCAGCCACTGCTGGAGGAACAGGGAAGGTAGCCCAGAGAGTTGCAAGACCATCTGATGACTTCAGTCCTCCTGGAATTGCCTGCATGACAGCATGAAAAATGCACGCGGAGTTAACGTTGTGTTAACGCAACAGGAGTGGTTCCCGAAAATTGGGTTGTCCTTTCTAGGCAG
>NW_009915802.1:1152-6886 GCF_000696875.1 Nestor notabilis | reverse complement strand
TTGGGCAAAGATGCAGGAAGATTTATTTCCTGCTGAATGATGTCCGTGCACGACTTGGCAAAACGCAAGTGGCGTTGTCATTCTGCAGAGTCACGAGTAGACACCAGGAAGGGAGAAGCCTGCCCTGGCCAGGCGCTGGCCACGCTCTGCAGGCGGGAGCAGGAGGAGGTCAGTCGTGGCTGAACACCAGAGGCTTGCAGGAAGGAAGCCGAGCTGTGTGAGTTACTTCTCCACAATGAAATGACAGAGTGGTGGCAGGAGGATGTGCATGAGACCTCAGTGTCCTGACTGTCCTGTGCTGCTTCCCCAGGCCCAGCTGCAGACGTCATCTCCCTGTCCTTTTCCAGTGCCCATTTCTTTAAAACAGATTGGAGAAGGCACGACTTAGCTGCATCCTGCGTGTCATCTTGATTTGCATCACACATACTTCACTCCACTTCTGCATGGCTTTTCCGAATTCCTCTACCTCACGAGTTATTTACACACCCCTCTAAGTCTGCCGAATGCCATCTTTAAAGTTTGGTTTGGCTTTCAAAAAACCCCAAGGACCCCCCTTGTGCCATGCACCAAACCACTGCATCTTTTGCATCGATGGGCTCCAGTTGCTAATGACATGCATAGTTAATTATTCTCCACAGTAACAGAAGCAGGTTTTGAGCTCTGTCTGGATAGAGCAGTCCTGCTCCCTGACCTGTGCCTGGACTCAAAAGTGATGCAGGTCCTGCTTCATCTCTCACAGCCGAGGAGCACATGGCTGTAGTTCGGTGCTGACTGAACCTATGCAGGTCTGGACCAGGAGATGCTGAGGAGCCTTAGGGATGCACAAGATGGGCAGCATCCAGCCAGACTCCCCTTAATATTTCTAAGAGCTCAACCACTGAAATTTGTACTTGGAAATGTAGAACACTCTTAAGAGGAACTGTACCAACAGTGCGACACGCAGGGAGCCCTGTGTCGAGGTCACTGGCTGAGGGCAGCTGAGGAGGAAGTAGAAGCTGCTGCTGCAGATTCTGTTGCTATAAAGCTGCTAAACCTGTCCTCAGTGGGGTTTGATGCTGCTCTTTCCACCTGGGAGAGGCAAAGTGCGTTGCTGCCAGAGGCAAAGCAGGGGCTGGCTGGCTGGCAGATGACAATGATGCTGGAAAGCAATTGTCAGCAGAGGGGCAGGGGAGGACAGATAGCTGCCTGCTTTGGTGCTGTAATGACTCAAAGTGTTATTTCTGATTTACAAGTGTTGCTTTCGCTTTGCAAAGACTCCATGAAACCTATAGCTTTCTATGGGTGATATGCAGAGTAGGAAGTAAAACCTCCCCCTTGCCAAGGACTTTTAAGACACTGATAATTCCTGCCACACAGCAGGATTCTCCATACTGTACTTAATAAAACACGTTCTTCCTTCAGCCAGGCTGGGGTCCCCTATGAATCACAAGCTGTGGGATGCTGCAGGGACCAGGACACGAGCGCTGTGGCAGGAGTTCCCTTAAGTAACTTGCCCTCGACTGATTCATCAGCCTTGTTCCATAAACAGGAAGCTGGGAAAGTACAAGCAGGTGATCTTGCTGCAAACAGAAGTCGTATCTGGTTGGGTTTTTTTCTCCAGCTGCTTGCTAACTCTTAATCTAAGTGAACAATTGTTTTGTCAGTGAGGAGTGAACTTTTTGCAGTAGGGAGGTCTTTCAAGTTCGTGGTCCAGATATAGAAAGAACTTGACTTTGAGACAGTTTTTCCCCAGCCCTAATGCTGCCTGAGCTGTTTTGAAATGCTTCAAATCGGAGAGAAAGATCCTTCCCTATGGGACCAGGCTGCTTCCCTCTCCCAGTTTCCACAGTACCAGACTTTATTTCAATAGCATGGCTTCCCATGTCACCCTGACTAACATCTTCCAGGACTGGAGAGGTGGAGATTTCCGAATAACCCTGTTAATTCAGGGAGTCATCCCATGCCAGAGTTGGTAATGCTGTCTGAAGCACCATTTGTTTTCTCCCACAGCATTCAGAAAGCAAACGAAACTGAGTGTTGTTCAGGGATTGAAAGGTTCAGCATGCATTGCATGCTGCTGCCAAGCAAAATACTCCCTAAGAGTGCCGTTGTGGTCTGGAATAAACTCCCTTAATGTCTAAGCATAGGCGAGACAGCTCAAGTCTGCTAGGATTTTAGATGGGGCAGACACTCCCCTCTCTCTTCCCCCCAGTAAAGGCAACGGTTCAGTATCTGCTTTGAAGCTGCTGGTCCTAGGGAGAAGAAAGAGTCTCTATCTAATTAAAGCTAGCACAGAAGGGCTGCAGTGGGCGTCTGGAGCACTGGGAGCCCTCCAGTATCTGACCCTATGTTTGCTTTGGCTCTTTCCTCCTCCCTGCATCTCATGTTTGTCAGGTGGTGGGAGGTGGTACTTGGGTGCTCATTCTTCCCCTCCCACTGTTCCCCACCGTTACTGAATGATCAGGGGCTGAGTCACTGCTGGGCAGAGCAAGGAAGTGACTTTTCCTGACACCTCTGCAGCAGCCCCACGGAGATGACCATAAAGAAATGACCCAAGAACGATGTCTGACCAGGGGAGTCTGGCTTGGACGGTGTGGTTGGAGCTGCCCTCCGGTGTGCCACAGCCCTGTGTGCTGTGACAGGAATGGATTATGTTGGTCTTGTAGACAAACTTTTTCCAGTTGCTGCTTTTAAATGTCGAGGAAGGTTGTTTAACCACCCGCATTCTCCCTGCCATGAGAGATGAGCTATTGGTGCCTCCAGTGCTTTCATATCCAGCCATGTCCGTGCCTGTGCCTCACTGCCTGTCCCCTGCTTCCATCCTGTGCTTTGGCATCTGAGAAACCTCTGTCCCTTGCCTGAGCCCTGGCTTTCCACCCAGCCTGGGACCATCCATCCCTTTCACTTAATTTCTTACTCTTTTGAGGGACATCGATTTGCAAAATAATGGATAAATAGCTTAAGTCTGAGTTTGTGTAGTACTGAGTGTTTCTAGTTGCTGCTTAGAACCTCTTTTTGCAGAGGAAATCCTGACACAGGGCAGAATAAAGGCAGTGGTGCAACAAGTAGATAAAAAGCAGGGGTGAACATCCAGGGACTCTGTGTGCTCACAGTCCAGCATCATTCCCATCTACCTTCCCCCCACCTCGCTGCAGGCACGTTACACAGGCTGGAAGATTTCTCTTTGCTTTTCCACTCAGTTGAATGCATCTGGCAGGACTTTCTGCAGAAAAAGTTTCATTTTTAAGTAAGTTTCTGTGGGGTTTTGGTTGGTTGGTTGGTTTTCGGTTGGTTGACTCGTTTTTTGTGGGGTTTTGGTTGTGTTTTCTTTGGTGTGGGGGTTTTTTTAATTAATTTTTAAAAAAGCCTGAAAAGAGGCCACCAGGACCAAGAGTGCTGCTTAAAGGAAAGGAGAACTTGAAGCAAAATCAGGAAACGTTAAGTTGGTGTCATCACTTTAGAGCTTGTGGAAGCTTTGCGTGTGGCCGTCACTGAGGACATGGTGCCCAGCCCGGTTTGAGGTTGGTGCCCTGTGGCACAGCGGCTTCACACACGATGTAAACCCCCATCTTCCCCTTGTTGTTCTGCAGTATTCTCGTGTGCTGGGGCCTGGAGCCAATGGCAGACAATGTCAACAACTAACAACATAGCGCAGGCCCGCAAGCTGGTGGAGCAGCTCCGCATCGAAGCTGGCATCGAGAGGATCAAGGTGAGCACGTGTGACACGCTTTGGGTTTTCCCCATGCACGTTGATGCTGCTGCAGTGTCTCTGGCTTAGGTACTGCAGCATTTCCAGGAGAAGTGATTTAGAGCAGCCCTGCGGAGAAGGACTTGGGGGTGTTGGTTGATGAGAAACAGAACATGAGCCAGCTTCAGTGTGCGCCTGAGCCCAGAAACCAACCGTATCCTGGGCTGTATCAAAAGGAGCGTGACCAGTAGGTCAAAGGAGGTGATCCTGCCCCTCTGCTCTGCTCTCGTGACATCCTTTCAGCACTGTGTGCAGTTCTGATGTCCTCAACATAAGAAGGACATGGAGCTGTTGAAGCAAGTCCAGAGGAGACCACTGTCATTAAGTTCCTGGGGCTCAGCTGGCCACATGCAACCTGTGAAGACACTGAAGCTGCGGGGGCTGGACCCAGCAAAGCTCTACTGGCGTGCTCACATGCATTCCACTCTTCTTGCCCCATCTTTTTGCAGGATGGCCTCACTGTCCATGTGCAGTTTCTTTCAGAATGTTGCTGCTTGCAGTTATTTCTCAGCTGCTGCTGTTCCCAGTTCTTGCAAACAAAAAAAGATGGTGGCATGCCTTCACTCTGGTTTGAGGCATGTTTGTGGTACAACTAGGGAGTTAATTTTGTGCTGCAGTTGTCCAGGATAGCAAACCCGAGTCTATTCTCAGCTGTGTGCTGGCTCACACAGAAATAAAGCTCCCTTTGGCACTGGGAAGTTGGAGCAAGTAACATGCTCACAGCCACAGCATCCCCTGAGTGTCCTGCTGCTGCAGCCTCGGTGGCAGGGTGGCTCGGGCAGGCTGCAGTCAGAAAGTCCCTGGGAGGGAGGAAATGTTTGTTCGTGGAAAGTCACTTGTCATGCAGTGGAAACCCTCATGCGTGGTGATGAAAGGCACAGTGAAACAAACACTATAAAATACACAGGTGTTAAATCCACCTGATAGTTTTAAATTTAGTTTTACTGGTCAAAGAATATTTTCTTTGACTTTCAGTCCCTGCTAAGTCTGAAGCAGCAGGTTCTCTGTCATCTCTGGTTTTCATGTGCTGGAGGAGCTGCTGCTGCTTTGTGTGTGTGTGTATATAGATAAATATTTATTTTTTTTAAGGCATGAGGTTTTGTAGCTGTTTTTAGGGCCACCACTTTCCAGACTCCAGTGATACACCCATCAGCAAGACCATTTTAGGGAAGAAAAACTAAATTACAGGTCTTCCCCCAGCACAGACGTTGACTCTCCTAAGAATTACCATGTCTCAGCTCCAAGATCCCAAACAGTGCATGCCAAGGAGGGTGGAGGGTGTGTGTATACTTACCAGCCTTTGTAGCTGCGATTGTCTTAAATGCTTTTCTGGGAAAGAACAGTGGTGAGACCACAACATGCTGCTGTTTAGGCTGAGTGGAGAAGATGTGTTATCTGGGTGAGTTGTGATCTGCAAACCCAGCTCTCGGGCAAGTGTGCCAAGTCAGCCAGCTCCTAAGTGCAGTGTCAAATGAGTGTTTGCTCCTGCAGCTCCTGCTCTCCACACCTCACAGCCGAGGCTGGTGAGACGTGCATTCGCCTGCAGATAAATAAGTCAATAGACTTCTGAAATGAGGGGAAGGGGCTGCCCCGGGAGCTGAGCTTAGGGAGATTTACTGTTTTATGTAATGGATTGAAGGTAGAGCCTTGAGCTTGTCTGTGCAGAGCAGTTTTGCTGTTGGATCCCAGTGTATGTGATAAGTACGTTGAAGTGCAGGCCAGCAGCAGTTTGTGATCATTAGAAGTGTTCTTTACTGGTTAGGACTTTAATACTTAATATTGCAGTAATACCTAGAGACTCCCCACAGAAGCACCTTGTCTGATGCAGTCTCTGGACCTGCCATTCCAGGAAACACCAAAAAAAGGAGGAGAGTTCCTACGCTGTGGTGTGGAAGCACAGTTTAAATGGGGTTTGCCCAAAGCTACAGCAAACCAGGGTTTTGTTGCACACATCTTTCCTCCTCTTCTCTTTGCACTCTTGGTTGCTACTGAAGGGTTTGAGAGTGG
>NW_009915802.1:0-1121 GCF_000696875.1 Nestor notabilis | reverse complement strand
TTCCTGCTGGCTGTGTGCTGCAGCATCCTCTGCAAGGCTGCAGAGCACAGTGACCCTTGGGTAGTGCTGCAATGAGGGTAGCAGAGCTGAGAAAGCAGGGAGCTGGCATGTAGGTGCTCTAGATTTAGGAGCCCCTAAATTGAGGCTCAGCTCAGCAGAGAGGGGCAAGTCATCCTGGAGCCAAGCAGCCATGGAGATCCTCGGAAGGGAACAGCTGCCATGAGGCTCTGCAGCTACAACAGGTCACATCTGGGTCTTCCAGATGTGGCCTGGTTGTGTCTGTGTTTTGGATTTGCCATATGTTCGACCAGCCATTAAGTTAATGAAAATAAAAGGGGGCTGATGCTGGTCTCCAGCTGCCAGCACCTCCCTGCCTGAGCTCTCCCCATGCCTCCTTTCTTCCTCACTGCCCACCACCACGGCCACATCTCTGCCGGGCTGCTCTGGGCTCCCACTTCCCAGAAGACACCTTTGAACTAAAATAAGCAGAGCCTTAAATAATAGTTTCTAACAATTTCAAAACCTCCATTTTTAACATCAGAGGATGGCCGCTCTGAAGCAGGCTTTTATTTTTCCTTTTTTATCCCAAAGACCTTAAAAATTAGGAGAAAAATACCTTCTTTTCAATCTCTGAGAGCATTTTTCACATGAGCATTGCTTTATTTATATCAGACCTTGCAAACTTTTCCTTTCTTATGTCCATTTCCCCTTTCTTTTGTTGCCATCTCCACAAAGTTTCTGTTATGAAAGCTGAACTTCAGTTCTCTTCCTCCCCTTAGAGCCTGGGGAGGGGTCAGTGGTGCTGCATGGGCTGAGCTTTGCACCTTCACCTGAGTGTTCTCACTAACCTTCTGCTTTTTTGCAACATTTAGGTCTCGAAAGCATCTTCTGAGCTAATGAATTACTGTGAGCAACATGCCAGGAATGACCCGCTGCTGGTTGGAGTGCCCGCTTCGGAGAATCCTTTTAAGGACAAAAAGCCTTGTATCATCCTATAGCTTTTCTTACTCTGGCGTGTGTGATCTCTCAGGCAGGGCACTGTTCTCCATCAACTGAAACCAAGCTACAAACTTATAACTGTGCCGAGGGGTAAATACTAAATGTTGGATTCAAATAGAATT
>NW_009915801.1:0-22590 GCF_000696875.1 Nestor notabilis | reverse complement strand
TCCTTGAATATCAACCAGTAGTCTTGGGCCCTCCTGTCCCCTAGGACTATATCTCATGGAACCTTACTAAGCAGGTTCCTGAAGAGGCCAAAGTCTGCTCTCTTGAAGTCCAGGGCAGTGAGCTTGCTGCACGCCTTTCTCACTGTCCTGAGGATCTCAAACTCGACCATCTCATGGTCGCTACAGCCAAGGCTGCCCTAGCGCATCACATTCCCAACCAGCCCCTCCCTGTTGGTGAGCACGAGGTCAAGCATGGCACCTCTCCTTGTCAGCTCCTCTGTTACTTGCAGGAGGAAGTTGTCTTCCACACAATCAAGGAACCTCCTGGATTCCTTGTGCTGGGTTGTCCCGTCCCTCCAGCAGATATCAGGATGGTTGAAGTCCCCCATGAGGACAAGGGCATGTGAACATGAGGCTGCTCCTATCTGTCTGCAGAGTGCTCCATCCACAGATTCCTCCTGCTCAGGTGTCCTGTAACAGATCCCCACGGTAATGTCCCCCATTGCTGTTCTTCCTTTGACCCTGATCCATAATCTCTCTGTTAACTCCTCACCTATCCCCAGACACACTTAGACAATTAGACTCTGACTTTTTGTTTTAACATTTACAATAGTTAATTTTAAGAGGAACTTGACTCTGCCTGTTTTTTTTCTCAGGAGTAAATAATGCATGTAAATAACATGACAGCAGCTGTTCCAAAAGGTGTGGTTTACAGTTGAATAAGATAGTGGTTATGTAGATAATTCTTATCTACTGATCTCAAAGCACTTTGCAAAGAAAGCATAATTTCCATTCTATGTTTTAAAATATCCACTTAGTTTTTCTCTTGCGTTTAACACATTTTTGCTTATTTAAGCAAATGTTTTTCCAGTTCTGACCTCCAGATCTCTTCTGATTCATAGACAAGGAACATTTTAATTTTTGAGGGCACAGATATGTTTGGCCTCCCAGATATTTTTGGAAAGACTCGTATTAACATACGTCATTGCAAAACTGCTCCAAGGAGACTATTGCACAGGATGCAGCACTTTCCCCAGCTGTCCCTGAACATAACTTTTCCTATCCTCAGCATGCTCACATTGCAGTACCTACTCAGTTTGAAATACCTTACAGGTTTTCCGTTATAGTTAAATTCCCAGGATTTGATCCAGAACTACCCCACATCCCCTGAAGACACAGGAAAACAGCCTCAGCCTCAGGCTTCTCCAATAGGAGATGCACCCCCGTCCCCTGGAGAGCCTACAGCTCTGTCAGTTCTCCGTCCCTCTACCTAGATCCTGAGCAAAGGAAAGCAAGAAGAGATGGTGGAGAAGAGGGAAGGCAGAGCAAGGTGGGCAGGATGGCCAGTGTGGGCTAAGGGAACCATAGGAGGCAGGTTGGAAAAGGATGGGAAGAGAAGCAGGACCAGTAGAGAAAGGAAAAGGAAGAGAAGATGATGACAAAGGAGCTATGAAGAGCTGTGAATGATTTCACAGGACTAGTTAACCAGGTAACTAACTCTCCTCTTCACTAATTACAATACGAATTGTTGCTTTCAAGGATTTCTTTATTATCCTTTGGCCTCCTTCTGGGAGATTCAACTGATCTATCTTGTTTTTAATTTCTGTAGTAAAGCCCAGCAGTGACATTTTTACCATTTTAGTGATTTACTAATATTATATGTGAATATAAACTGCTGGGTGTCAATGCTCCCTACAGCTCTTTTTCAATAACACAACATTCCTCTTCTTTTTATCATATTCTTTCAATAACAGTGAAAAATATTTCTTTATAATTCACTCATCTCCCACCTCTCTCCCAATATACATAAATAAATAAATCACCCCCAAAATATAACTAGAGCTCCTGAACAAACCAGAATCCAAGAAAAGCATAATATTTTGGATAGCTTTTGAAGATTGTAAATCAGCACTTCTCAGAGGTATTTTCAAATAGCTGGCCTGGACTTTTGAAGTGTTTATTAAAAATTCAAGCTGGTAAGAGAGAAGAGGCTTTAGCAACTTGTAGTGCTTAATGTTAATCTGTAAAGTATCTTGAAACATCTTCAGCCCTTTCCAACCTGTCTTTCATTTGACAAGACAGGTCAAGCCAAGGCACAAACACAGAGAACACTTAGCAGAAGCCCATGAGCATAAAATACAACATTTATAAGTATCTGTAAAACCTAACATAGGACCTTGGCTCAAAAAAGATCTTTTGTGTCTCAGGCCCTCAGACCATGGAGGAGAAAACACATACTTCATTGTGGCGTACAGCACATGCCAATGTCTCCTTACACCTTAGTTTCTGCTCCCCCCATCTGCAGACATCTTCCTTTGCTGTGAAAACATGAAACCATCCATTGTTTATGATGCTGAAGATCATGGGAGATCTTTCTTAGCTACTAGCTGAAACAGTGTAGATTTTTGCCGAAAAAGATTAATTTCTTGAAGAGAGGTACATGGGCATAGCTGGGAAGGTTTTGGCAGCAGAAGGCTGTAGGGGCCCCTTTTTAGGAGATGGCCATGAACAGCCCTGGGCTGATCACAGCCACTTCTAGCCAGCTCCTTGTTGTAATGAACAAGAAGAAGAGAAAAGAAAATGGGCAGCACTGACGTGAGTTATGTGCGGGACTAAAACTGAATAAGATACTAAAATTTCAGGTAAATGTATCGAGTACATACCTTAGACATTACATTGAGGATTGTCCAGTTCAGGCTCAGCAATGAATACAAACAGTCTATGGAGACTTCCCAAGACACTTCCCAAGACCATGGACTGTTGCAGGGGGCAAGAAATTGTTTGAGAAGCATATGGTTGTTACTTTGAAGCTTTAGAGCTACTGAGAAAGGGATATGAAAATTTCTTTGAATTTGTTGTTATTTCTAACCTGCATTTCCCTGTAACCATATTTGCATTCATTTTTCTTTCCACATTGCAGAAGTACATCAGGTGATCATAATGCTGCTCCTACAAATATTCACAGTACAAAAAGAAATGTAGGTATGTGGTTGAATTTAGTTTTTTGATTAAATAGATTTTCTTTCCCAAGAAAATTGAAGCAGGGTGCTAGAAGTATGATGTTATTTCTCTAGTTTATTGCCAAGCAGTCTGTGTGCAATATAAAACCCAGTTGTGTGAGGAATCATATTTAACTACAGTGATCCAGAAACATCATCCATCCATTATAAACTGCATCAAAACAGACTGCAGAAAGCAGGACGCTCTACTCCCTCTTGTGTGATTATTATGCAAGCACAAACTAGTAATGATTTTACAGCTCCAGGCCATAACACAAAGAACACCAAAAGCAAAATACAAGAATTATTCTTGATTTTGCCCCTATCATACATTTAGGTCATGACAGGAAATATATAGTGTTGTGCGTGATCAGTTCTAGGTCCTTGAAATCACAGCCCTCATGCTGAGTATGTATGACAGTAGAGTTCCTGGTTTGGGATCAGTCTGCTGGCGTGAGACTGTATTGTTTCTTTCCCCAAAAAACTCTTTGTACTTCACTGTTGAACTTCATGAGGTTCCTACTGGTCATTTCTTAATCCTGATCTGGATGGCAGCACAAGCCTCTGGCTCATCAGCTCTCCTCCCAGTCTGGTGTTGCCTATAACCTTGCTCTCTCCGAACATCCTGATCATTAATGGAGATGTTAAAAGGGACTGGACACAGTACTCATTCCTGGGGTACAGCACTAGTCACTGGCCTCCAACTAGACTTCATGCCACTGATCACCACACTTTGGGCATGGCCACTAAGCCAGTTTTCAATCCACCTCACCATCTGCACATCCATCCCATAGTTTGTCAGCTTCTCTATTAAGATCTTTCGGAAGAGAATGTAGAAAGCCTTGCTGAAATCAGTATAGACAATACCTACTGCTCTCTCCTCATCTACCAAGCCAGTCACTTCATTGTGGAAGTGGTGACCCAAGTGGAAGTTTTCCTTGCTCACCATTTCTGCACACAAATGATATTGAAAGAATGAGTTGTAAATATTTCAAACACTTATTAAAAAATTTGACCTGCACAAAATCTAGTTGGATGTGGATTCATAATTAATTATGGTACTTTCTGCACCAGCTAGATATCCAGCAGGAAATTGATTGAACTAATATTTACAATTAAACTATTCATTGTATAACACTTGGAAGCACTATAGTGCTATCAATAGAAGTACTAAAGTCGTATTGATATAAATCTCTTACTCTTAATAGCTTAAATCACAAATCTGCAGCCTGACCTAAGAATTATGTCATCAATAGGATTCTATACAAGTATAAACTAATTTAAGTATGAATTTCATTTCAATTAGATTTGACAGAAGTATCACTCTGCAGAGTACACTTTAACCTGTGCAGATTTTGTCAGGGAGCAGTGAGGGTCAGTGGCTCCCTAAGGGATGGAGAGCCAGGAACTGGGGATGGCTCCCACAGGGAGGCCCCAGCCTTCAGCACTGGGCACCTCCTAGGGGGAATGGGCCAAGGCCAGGCCACGCTTGGGAAGCTGGAGACCAGCCCAGCTGTGGCATCACTAAGGCAGGGACTGATGGCCCTGTGGGGCTGACATGGGGTCCTGGGCAGGGGGGAGAGAGCCCCAGGAGGACCAGGCAGGGGCAGGCAGAGCTGGCACAGCCTCAAGGCCCTAACAGGTTTTGTGGTGTACACAACCCTAATCACAAATGAAATTCCATCTTGTGAAGGGATTGCTCATTGGAGTAAAGCTTAAAAGCTTATGTGGTAGGAATTGTGCTTTAAACTGGACTTTCTACAGTGCACATCTTGTATAGGAAACAGGAGTCTGAAATCTGCCCTGAGGTCAGATTCCCAAACTAGCGTGGTGATGTACCAGTCTTTTCTCAGACTGCATCCAGAGGATGCCCTTTTCATCAGCCCTAGGTAACTTACAAGTCCCTTAATTTCAGTCTTTCACACCCAAATGCATGTATGCTTTGCTTTTCTTCACACCCAAAAGCAATATGCTTTGCTTTTTTTTTTCCCCGATCTGTGCACTTTGTTCAATTGCATGACATTTTGTCATGCAATTTGTAAACAGCTTTTGTTTGTTTTTAAGAAATAGGTATAGTGGGAAAATAATATTTAATTTAGTCAAAAAGGGCAGGATTCACATTCCCTAAAGAGGAGATACTTGTACTTGTACTAGTCATTCAGGCCCACTCTGCTGACAATGAAGAAGAATCATTCTTATTCTTCACTCCTGTTCCTTAGACTAAACCTTTACGATCTTCGATGATGTCCCATCACACATAGAGGACTTGTTTTTTCCTTGCTTTCTCTAATTTTGTCTGGATTCCACTATCATGTGGCGCACACTGATCTTTTTAAGGCAGTTTCTCAGAAGGTAAGGATTGCAGGGAGACCTCATGGCCTGTGTGAATGTATCATGTAACATAACAAAGGTGACAGAAGTTTGTCATTGCTTATCTCATGGAGTATCTATCACATAGCAGGCACAGAAGATGAGGCCTTGGTCAAACAACAATGAAAACCTGTTTCCCATGGATGCTGGCAGAGAACTCCCTCCACAGTTTTAAGAAAACTCTTTTCCATGTTTAATGCTCTGCCAATAAAAGTCTGTGTGATCTCAATGCTTTTAACAACTTCAGGAATTAATTTCTGTAAACAGCAATTTATTCTATATTTCTAGAGAGAAATGAAATTTCCCAGGCAGTTTTAACAAGCAGTACTGTATCAGACAGTTTTGTCTGGTCCTTGTATATACCCATTTTGTAATTCTTGCAATGTCTGCCTTGCTTAGAACTGTTATTTTACACACTGACAAAATGTGAAATTTATGTTTTTAAGAGACAAATGAAGCAGCAGAGGTGAACTGAGTTTGTAGCCATTTAAGGCATTTTCCTTCACAGAAAGCTACAGCAAGAAGCATTCGTTTAAACTCTCACCTTCCCTCTGCTACTTGACGAACTGTAGTCAGAAAGTAGGCTTAATAAATCAATAAGGTTTGATTAATTAAATTCTTCTGTCTTGCTTTTTCTTAGGAATGTAGTGAATGCATTTTTATCCCCTTCTGGAGCCATAGATCTGTATAAATAAATCCTAGTATTTCCAGAGGAATAAAAAAAGTTCTTTCTCAGCTACTTTCCATCTTACAATAACATGCCATACCTTCCATACGCATCAGTGCAGACACACCTGGTTTTGACATTTCAGCATTTAATTCTTGGGTGATTTTATCCCCCACCTAATTATGAGACTTTAAGAAAAAAAAAATCTTCCCATTTCATCAACTTTGTGCTTTTTCTGATGGAAAATCTTAAGGTCCTTTCCAACCCTAACTATTCTATGATTCTATGATTAAATCCAAGACTGCTCCCAAATCTTACCTTAAAAGTGTATGAGCCAACAGGAAGTTCTGACTGAGGAATTATAAACCGGGGAAGCACATATTATCTTGGGGGTTGGAGGAAGTTCTACAGTTTACAGTCCTTCCTCTGTGATCTGCAGAAGTGACCTGCACTGGAAACATTATGGAAGGAACAGAGTTGGAAAAGAAGAAGCTCTAGTGTCTGCCTTCCCTATCTTCCCTTGTCTCACCATATGCATGTGATTTATGTACAAGACAAAGGTAAGTATTCTAAGTGTGGCAGATGGAAAGCAACCATAACTGAAAAGGCGGCTTGTGTATTAACTCACTTTCCTTTAAGTTGGATCAAGATGTTGAGTTAGCATTTCTTAGTGGCAGACAGTTTAATTGCTAGGGAGTTTACCTCAACAAATCAGTCACTTTCAGTCTGAGCTAGTCAGCCACAAAGCTAAAAGTTCCTACTGTCATGGGCTGCTTTCCACAATTCACTAGTAACAGCAATGCTGCTACTCAACAAACTACACGGCTTTGCAAAGTGTTTTGTTTTAACAATAATGTGAGTGTGCTGCTAAGTGGCAAGGTCAAACACAGGAAAAATCCAGCAATTTGTGCACCCCTGCAAGGCGCACCCTGGATGAAATGCATGGGCTGCACCCTCCAACAGTACAAACCCTGCATTAGCTTCCAGTTTTGAAAGGAGGGCAGATTCCCATAGTAATTGAGGCTGGATGGTGCCAATCTACCAGATTCTGCTAATCTTACTCAAGATCAGAGGAACTTTACCCATTAATTAGTATATGGGACACTAATTAGCAAGAAAAAAGGCAGTGTATGGGGGCACAGTAGCAAGAATGTCAGTTCATGCACACAAGTTGAGAGATAGCAGTATCCTATTTCAAGACTCACAGACACTGGGACGACCCCTCCCTCGACTTTTTACCTCCTCCTTTTTCCTAAATCAGCTCATTTTCCCCACATTTACAATCAAAGGCATTCATGTGAGACTCCTCCTCTCCTTGGAAGAGGGCAGTTCTGTGCATCTCCCAAGAGAAGGCCCTCAGTCCTTTTGAAAACCTTTTCTCATAAGCTCCATTAACAAAAAAATCTGCTACTTAATTGAGTAGACTTATTTATCTGAACTAATTCCCCAACCAACATAATTTTTATAGTCCTTTGCTGCAGCTAGGCTTATTTTAAAATGGCTGAAACAGTTTTTCATGCTCTGTTTATTGTCCTTCTCATCACTCTGCATGAGAGCTGGCTGTACTATCAGCTGATGTAGTTAGCAAGGAAATAATAATGTATGGTCGATAATGGGGTTAAAGTACATCTTAAGAGTTACCCCAAAAAAACAAACCCAAAACAAACAAAAAAACCCCCCAAAACCAACCAACCAAACAACAAACCCAAAAAACCAAAAATAAAACAAAGGAAGAAAATGACCAAAAAGTTAAAAACAAAGAAAAAAGAATACTACAGAAGGAAAATAAGGCACAAAAGCAGTTTATGGCTTGCTCGAAGTTACTCAAGTTTCGTCAAAGTAGCACTAGCTTGCCATATTATGGCTTGCTCAAAGTAGCTTAAAACCAGATTCAAGAATCAGAGAATTCCTGAACCACCCAAGGGTTACTGGTCTGGCCAAGGGAGACAAATATTCCTTTGTCTCCCTGCCAACTATCTGAAGCACTCTTGTTCTATACCATATTAATCTATTCAACAAAAGAGCCATGTTGGAGTTTTATAAGCAGTAAACAGATGTAGTTGAATATATATGTATATTATTTTTTTCAGAAAAATAAAGTACACTTCATTATGGATGTGAACATAATGTTCAGCAGTAAATGTAAACCAGTGTTTAGAAGCATACATATTTCCCAAACCTCTGGTGTAAGGTGAGCAGTGGGTAATCAATGACCTAACACAACAGGTTTCTCAAGAAAGCAAGCAGTAAACCATCCCGCAATGGGATGGAAAGCTTGCTTTGGGTTAAGTTGTTTGCCAGGTACTCAAAGGTAAGCTTTTCTACCCCAAACTACTTTCCTACCTCATGTAACTGCTTTTCAGCTCTGAATCTTTGAAATAATACAAACTTAGTTCTACTGAATACGGGAATACGAAAAAGCAGCAAGCATTACAGGACAAGGACAAAGCTAATTTCATGATTGAGTTGTCCAGACTGATATATTATGTTTCCAGAACACTGGAGCCTGTGTTCTGCATGTCAGTTTTTTATTTTCATTTTTATTTTTTTTTTCTTTTACTGTGAAACTGTGTTTGGCATAGAGGAGACTTTTGCAGCTATATACATTAACGTTTCATCACCTCCTCGCACAAGCCCTGGGCTTGGGAGAGAAAAAAAAAGTACAGACTGAGGATTAAGAAAGCAAAACAGGCAGGAGGGATGTTCAGCAATTCAGAACAAGGCAGCAACACAGACCACTTTAACTGTGCTACATCAAACAATAGACTGTGGAAAGGTCTTAGGAAAAAAAAAGAAAAAAATGGATTTCAGTGAGCTGAGATGGAACAAGGTTCAAGCTAACTATAGACAATCTGAACTGAATTGAAACAAAGGAAGAAGGAAATTATAAAAAGGTAGATGGGAAGAGAACTCAGGGAAAAAACAAAGAAGAATGAAGTGTGAAAGTGGCAGCATTAACTAGGGTGAAAGAGGCACCTTAGTGAAGAATGATTAATATCTTTAAATGTATGATGCAATAAATTAATTGAATTGACAGAACTATTTAGAATCATAGACTAGAACCATAGAATAGTTTGGGTTATAAGATTTCAAATTAATTTATTGCCTGAATACCTCTGACAGGAGTTTAATTAAAGCAGAATCTCTGGGGGGAGGGCTGGGTAGTGGGGGAGGTGTTCAGCTTAGTTTCAAACAGCTTCTTAAGCTGCCTAAGTTTATGACCAGCAATACCGTGGATAACTAGGAAGCCAATAAAACCAACGATGTGCAGAGAACAGGAAGCATCATCTCCCACACTTGTATTGTTCATTAGGTGCAATAAGGACATGTTTGTTTTCTGTAAAAGCCTCCCTGATGTGAATCCACCTTACCTGTGCTAGTTGCCCACTTAGCCTAAATTTATTGACTAGGCTTCTCCTATATTCTGTAGAAACAGGTGCCTGCAGTCATTGGTTTCTTCATTTGTTCTAAATATACACTGGGAAAAGAGGGAGAAGAAGCAGGCTTAATTTTCACAAGTTAAAATGGACTTTGGGAAAAAACTTTCTAAATATAAGTGTAGTAAAACGCTGCACTAGAAACCTCCAGAGATTGCAGCATTTTTTACCAGTGCTTTAAAAGAAGAACATGTTTGCAGAAACACTTTCTAGCACAGTTACACTTGCTCTTGCCTTATTCTTTAACTATTGCAGGACTAATAGATCAATTTTGTTCAGCCTTTTCCAACTTTAGACCCCTAAAAATTTTCCAGAACAGTTGTAGATCTCTTTGAAAATTCCACCTATGTAGAATGCATATAATTCATGCAAGCCTGTTGACAACAGAAATAGTTGAATAATTATTGTATTAACCAAATTGCAATACTTTGTGCTTACAGTCTTCTGCATTAAATCAAATAGAATGGTGCTGACAAGGGTTTTGGCAAACAAAAATGAGTCAGAGTCAGTGCATTTCAGTTGCAAATCTTCCCCATCCAGTTTAGATCAATATTTAATTTTTTAATACTAAAAGTTCACATGAATACATATTGTTGATATTGTAACTACTTATTTGCCACCTCACAGTTTGTTGCTCTTACTTTTTATGGACAGAATTGATGTTTCAGTTTGCCATCATTGGATTATGGAAGTAACCTTTTGTCTTCATTTAGCTTTTACACTGGAACATGAATTGAAGTACAATGCAGAAGATATAGTATGCAGTAATATCCCTCACTCATACCAGGGAAGCATTACTAAAGCTAATACTTGAGCACTAATAAGCAAGAATTTATTTTGCATTTAGCACTGCCGAATACCAAATCTTCAGACAAAAGCTGTCAAGGATTTACTTAAAATCATTTCCACTAACTAGACAACCCTGAGTTGTCTTTACAAACATCTTGATTTTGTGATGAAGACTGGAAGCTGTTACAGCCGTTCCTTGTCACTCTGATTTCAGGTCATCAAGCAGTGCAAGTATATCACAGCAGCAATTTAATAAAGCTTTCTTTTCCAGGTGGTCTCACCATTCAAACTGAAAATAAAATTTGCATTTAAGGCACAATATGAACAACTGAATATGTACTTCACTTTGACAGCTGTCACTTTCAGTATAAAATGGTAAAGTTACAGGCTTTCTTCTCATTTTATTTCAGAGAGCTAAAAATACCTGATAACTTTAACTCTTTTTAGAGTAAGGCCCAAGACACTTTATGCATTTGCTATGTTTCCTTAGCTGTGAGGACTTCCCAGTGTAAACTGCATTACTTTAATCATTATAGAGGTAAAATAGTCTACACTGATGACAAAAGACATGATAATCTCCTACAGCAATAGCAGTGATGGACAGGTGACTGTCCTGAATAGGTCAGAACCCAAAGAAGTAAAGAATGTTTTTTTAGAGATGCCTGGAAATGAGTTCTCTCTTCAGTTCATATGTGGAAGTGTTCGGAATTGGGACAATGGAATAACCACACAGCAGTGGTTACCAATGAAAATTTGGAGAGAGCTGCAACAACAAAATGAGATATCAAGTCTCATCAGTCCCTATAATACCCAAGTTCTCTCTTTTTAAAGATCCTCTAGAGATTCTCCCCTCACCCTTCCCAAATATTTTCCATGTCTGGAAATTTTTCTGACATTATTAAGTTCCTCTGGCATGTCAGTAGGACTGAAGAAATTTAAAAGTCACAAGCTAATTCACAAAAGCACATAGCTAAAATTGCTTTCCTCTGTCATTTGCAGATGTTTAGGTATGGCATTTAAATCTTCAGTGATCCCTGAAAATCAGTGGAAGATCTCCATCCTAAATTTCTACAACCACAAGATTACAAATAAAAATGAAATGGGTAAACGTTAGCTTTTAAATGACAGATTCATGAACCTGAGGCTACACGGCACTGGCTGTCCTGCAATCCCTCTCTGGAACAGGTCTGCCTTGGAAAGAGTTGGAGCTCATCAAAACAGAGCCATGAAATAAGAATAATCAGTATCTGAGCTCACTCTGGCCACTCTTATTTTCTGCCACAGGTGCATTCATCTGGAACACTGTTTATTTAGTCAAGAAGTGGGAATTAAATGAATCTGACATAAATAATTGCACCATTTTGATTTCATTGTCTCCTATAAAGGATAATATCGACTACTGCACAGTTGGCAAGATGGACTGTGCCCTTGTTCATGTACTAATAATCTGCTCTGCATGAGTGGTGCTTACTGACATTGAGTATTTGTATGATCTTCCACTTTTTTAAAGATGCCTAACTGCTGTTATCCTTAGCCAGTATTATTTGTATCCTACTCAAGAGCCCACAGCAATAGAACAGAATGCTGTCACAAGTTAATGGGTCTCTACTGCTAAATGGAAATGTCAATGTAAAAATGAATTGAAAGATGTTAATTTTTCAAGCAACATGGATCCTCTGACAGTATTTCATTACAGTAATGCTATTTACATTTCCTCCCCTGCTCACATGAGGAAAATACAGTTTAGAAAGCTAGTGCAATAAACATTAGCTGATTAGCTACATCCAACATTGTTTTCAATTTAAACATAAAAAAAAATGTAACTTGCAAAATGACTGATATTAACATCACAATGAATACAAACATGCATTTATATTTTATCTATCAGACTCCAAACTTATTATGCAACTGTCAAAGCATCACAGCTTGTACATAACAGTACAGGACACTAAGAGTCTGACTGTTCCCTCCAGCAGGAGGTCAAAGACTGTAACCCCTTATACAGGTATTCTGAGAAAGGACAGGTGCAAAAAGTGGTCACGCAGGAAGAGCTGTGGCTCTGCCATGTCTCCACTATCTAGGCAGATACCTAAGCTAAAGAAAGATGCGGTCAGTCTGCACTCATACATAAAAAACTGCAAAGAAAGGTTCACTCACCAGAGAGAAAAGGAGGAAACACAGACACATGTTGGTATTTGGAGCTCACTCTCTCCAGATTTGCCTTAGGCAGTCAGTGTTCTTCCCTCTCTACTCATCATCTCTCCCTTGTTTTAGCTGCTGGCTGTGGATGTACAACACAGACACCATTCCCAGAACATCGGCTGGAATCCTCCATCTGGTTCAGGGCACTGGGTTGTCAAACCAGATGTTCTGGATTCCCTCTTTATCATGCAAGAAGCCATAAAGACAGTACAGAAAAAAAATACTCTCATACAGAATTCACAAGTTTAGCAAAAAAAACCCCAAGGCAAATTTGAGTTACGAATCTGGTCCAATGCACAAAACTGTCTAGTTGTTAGGACCAGTCTTTTCTACTGCAACAGCAGTCCCCTTTATTTCAGTAGCATTTTTCCTGTGATACGGTTCTATGTCATGCACATTACAGCAGCATGCCACATTACCCAGATTTAATGCTTTCGGAAGAATTACCAATTAAAGAATTGGTAACTTACCAGCAGAAAACATCCAAAGGTGTCTCAATAAATTGCACAGAGGGGAACCTCACTTCTCTGGAAGCCACTAACCTGAACAGGTCCGACAGTCCAATGCTGACTGCTTCTACTGAAATTGTAACAGCTGTAAGAATATGTGCTTAACACAACCATGTGGCAGTGTCAGTAACCTGAACAGTCAGGTAAAAGCAATGAATCTGGGGCAAGAAATCAGCACACTTTTGTGAGAGCTTTGAAATAGCTCTTCTGCCTAGCTCTATGGAATCACAATGTTAAGAAATAGAAAACTAAATTAGCAGCAGACACATTTGAATGGCTACAAGAACCGTTGAAGCCACTCTTGCACAGCAACCTGCAGATGGTAATTCACTTTGAGCAGTTTGTACTATATGTTTGCAGAATTCTCACTTTTCATTCCCCAAGCCAGATAGTAAACAACCTCACTGTTTTATTCATTGGCTCGTAGTAATTGGCTAACAGTTAATTTTGAAACAGGCTTTAAAAACTACTTTGTGCCAGCACACAAGATCAAGTCTACATTAAAAAAAGATAGGACAATCACTTAATGATGACACTTTTAATCTCATTTTGGTAAGCAAGCAGGAAATGGGTACTGCACTTTTATTTACCATAGCACAAAGCTTGCTTTTGCAGACAGAGACAAACTATTGGGGAAAACTATGAACAACTCTGTATGCAATTAATTTGAATAAAAAACAACTAACATTTGTTCCTTTTCAACTTAGGCTCAAGTCATATGTAATATCCAGGAAACAAATCTACATCTTTCAAAGCAGCCCTCAAGAAGAATTGATAAAATGTCTGAAACCTGGAGAAGCGAAAGTTCAGGGGACGCTTTAGAGCAGCCTTCAAGTACCTAACGGAAGCCTACAAGAAAACTGGAAAGGGACTTTACAAGGACATGCAGGGATAGGACAAGGGGTAATGGCTTTAAGCTGAGGTCGATTTAGATTAGACATTAAGAAGAAATTCTTCACTATGAGGTGAGGCAGAGAAACAGGCTGCCCAAGGAGTTGTGGATGCCCCACCCCTGGAAGTGTTCAAGGAAGGTTGGACCAGTCTTTGAGCAATCTGGTCTATTGGAAGGTGTCCCTGCCCACAGCAGATGGGCTGGAACTAGATGATCTTTAAGGTCCCTTGCAACCTAAACCATCCTGTGATTCTATTTCACGAGAAAAAGTTGGTCAGCACAGTGTCTGTGGATATTCTGAGTCTGATCATATCATTTTTACCTGGGTGAGAAGTCCCTCCATGCAAACATTTCCAAAATAACTTGTATAAGGGAGATGCATGACTTTAGCTCTGCCTTGAACAAGAAGTGGGACAACAACGTTATTGCCCAGAGAGAATCACAAAGGCTCCATATAGTTTTATAGTTTCTCCACCTTTAAAGGAGGTTGCTATTATTACTGGAATTCAGCCACAACTCACTACTCCACTGCAACTCTTATTCTGATTAACTAGTTAAGGTATCAAGGTCCTGCTTCCTCTAGAAAGCACGAGAGAGCTGCACAGGCCAGTAACTTACACACATATAGTTAAAGTCTCCATAAGCCGAGCTTGGTGCAGGAGCAGCATTTCTATTTCTATACTCTGCAAAAGTCATAGCAGTAAGTTTGGCCCACAGCAAAAACTAACAGCACTTTGGCAAAGCTAGCACACAATCAATCCAAAGTATTATGAACTGCTTCAGAGAAAACAGACATAAAAAGCAGTTCAAAGTAATGCCTGATGCTTATAAAGTGTTAGGAGCACGAATCAATATTAATACTGAGCTATTTCTGATCATCTATAGCAAGAATGTTCACTAGATGTGGATGATACGCTTCATATGTCCACTTCCCTCACATTTACTGCCTTATAAATAGCCCAGAGTTCCTTCGTTGAATTTCTAAGATGTTTGTGATAGCAAACAAACTAGTCCACATCTACTAAAATCTTGTGACTTTTCCTATGAGAAGACATTCATTGTGAGCCTGTAATTGCAAAATGACCACATCCCATAGGTAAGAGAAAACCCATTTCCACCCCACCCCCCCTTTTTGTTTCTTTTTAAACTTTTCACCAGACAGCAATGAACCTTTATCACAGTCAAATTTTCAGAAGATAAATATGTTGCACTTTTGAGCTGGCACTTCACCTTTGAGATAGAATTCCACAGGGACAAATCCTGAATTTTTTTTAATGCCCAGACTGTCCCAGGCTTATTTCTTGTCAAATCTCATGAGCAGTGAAAGGGATTGTGGATAGCCACCTTCTCACTCACACAAAAGATTACTTCCAAGGTCTATAAATAGGACTTAACTGTAGGACAAACTTTATCTATTGTTCAAAATCAGAGGGCGATTTTCTCCATTAAAATGATCAAAAGCCTCTGAGGATGGTACAGCTCTTACACACACCAGGTACTTCTCATCAGTGAAAGACCCTGACAGTTCCCACTCAGCCTCAGGATTTTCTTCGTAGCAATAAACAGGAACATCTGCACCTGGTCCTTCTATTAGTGGCTATTTGAATGCATTCCAAGCTCTTTAAAATCTGCTTTCCAAGAGCATTTAACCTCTGCAGGGAGATAAAGGGGACCAATTCTATACTCTGAAAGAAGAATCTTTTGTTTTCTTTATTGGTACACACATTTTCTTCTTTCTTTGTCGACAGAACTAATTTTAACCTGACAAAGCTTTCTGTAAAGAACAACAAGCATTCCCCACACTCCTGCCAAGGCTGCTGTAAAAAGAAAAAAAAAAGGGGGGGGGGGGGAAGCCTGAGCATTTAACTAATTATATTACATTTAAAAGCAGGTTTGTTTTCACGCAAACAAGTTTTTGTAATCTGGGTTTTGAACCAGTCCTTGGCAGCTTTGTACCATGAGCTAAACATCAAGATCAAACAACAGTGAGTAGGTAGTACAATACTACAACATATAATATTGATGGGAGGGGGAAGTGCCTGTTGGGGAAGGTATTCGCAAAGGTTAACATTAGCCCCTGCAGGCTAATAGCTCAATGGCTTTCTCTATGGAGTAAAGAGAGCCAGGCTCCTGCAGAGGATGATTCAGAAGTGAAGATTCATTTAGCTACTCTGAATCTCTCTCTGGAGGACTCCCACTTCCATTAACTTCAAAAATAGTTTGCAGAGATTAGCCGCCAAAAGACCATGCTAGCCTTTGTGAATATCCCCCAGTATTTACCTGCCACCAGTAGGAACAGTGGCTGAAATTCACTACTGAGATGTACAGTCAGATATACTGTATTTAAATCTGAACATTATGTATTGCACAAGGACTGATTTTACCCAGCTGGAGCTTACAGCTCCTGCCAGAATCACTGAAACACAGTGCTGCTAGGATGACTGCAGGATTTAGTTTTTTCCACTGCCCCATTAAAGCGCTCCGTTTGATGGCCACCCACATGCTGCCGTACAAAGGACTGCTGCAACCCCAGCACCTTCCACATCCACTACACTCTGCAGGCATACTGGCACAGCTTCTCTCTTGCTCCAACTGCTCACTGTGCCACTGGAGCAGCAGCAGGGCCTTGGTTTTCACCACTAAATTAACCATGAAGAAGAAAAATTCTTAGCTTTGAGACCTGCTGTCAACTATTTTTATGCTTATTATTTAGTAGAAACAAGAGAGGAAAATGCTCTTCTAATCTCATAGAATAAAGCTGGATTTTGTGACTTGGGAAAACAAAGAAAAAAGCCATACAACTGAGAATTATTAGCAGAGCCACTTCCTAACTCCTCCAGTTCATTTGTACTTAATCAGATCAATGTACTTCCAACGCTGAAAAATTTCCATGGTATCTTCAAATTCTAATAATTGATTTGAGGAAAGTAAGACATCTATAACATTGTATAAACCAAAAGCATTACTGCAGCTTTTTAAAAGTTTTGGTGGCACATTTCACATTTATGGTTCTCCCAAAATTAGCTCACAGAATATCTTCGTAATTAAACCCACCATCCTTTTACAAATATAAAACACAGAAAAAAGACCCTTTAAACTGACTTCAGCAAAGACATGATAAAGTTAATCACAGACAAAAGAAACCTTTAATTTAACACCAGTCAAAATTATAATCACAGCCAAAGAAGATAAACGCCAGGTAGAGTTGACTTGTAAAGTATGCTTTGAAGTTTTGTTAGACAAGCCAGTACAGCACTTTTCACCATCTGGTGACAACTCCCGAGCCCTAGAACGTTGGTTCTAAACTTAATTTTTTTTCCCATACAACCATGTCAAACATAACTTAACAAAATGAGCTTGCAAATGTCAAATCAACTTGCAAACATCTGCTAAGTACATTTTACTACTGAAATTAAGCCTCTTCACCAGTTATGTTCAGATTTTAGAGACCACATGGCGAAAAAGTTGTAATGAACACAGGAAGAACTACAAACGCCGCTTACTGTTCCAAATAAACAAATCCTTTGCATGTTACGTACACCACTTTCAATGCAGTATGTCAAACACTTTATGCTGTTATTACCTAAGTAACACTGTAAGAAATGTTAGCCACCACCTGAAATTAGTTTTATGTAACTCTCTTTTACATAAGCATCAGAGCACCTTAAGTTTCAAAATGCATTTAACCACGATGGTCTTTTGAAAACTATACTGCGCCTTTAGACAAAGAATAAAAAAAAGTTTGTTTGTTACATTCCAGTATCAGGTGGTTTTTCAGGCATTCAGTGAAGAGATTTGCAGACAAAATTTACCAGCAATTAATTTGGCTCACCCTAATTATATCATGGCATTAGATTAATAGAAACTATGCCCTCTGCCCCTTAAGGGCAGTGTTCTGTAGAATTTTGCATAATGAGAATCTTCTAGCTTGAAATGAATCTCAAAGCATGTTGATTAGAAGGTTAAAGGGCAGAGTTTTTAATTATTGTCAAAATCTAATTAAGAATATGAGAGAGAACAAAATTTGCACTTGTGTTTTTCATACAATTGTTTATTAAAATAAAGAAAAATCCAGAATTTTACAATTCATCTGAAAAGCTGGAAAATGTTTATAGTCATATATCACTTTCAGAAGAGTCTTCCTCTATGTACTCAAATTTACTCCCCCTCAGAAGGGCATTTTTTACTTCTGCACTACCTGACACATTATCTGAACATCTTTCTAGAGCATGATTATTGCACAAGACAGTTGTATTTATGACAATACTTATTAAACCAAGCACTACATTGCCCATTGTTCTTTCTGTTAAACTCTGTAGGACAGGAAAAAATGCAATAGAGATTTTGCCAAATATATTAATCACAAAGTAGATTACAAGATCAAGGAAAGCAGCGTTTTCTCTAATTAAAATACACAACTGATATTTTACCCTTGGCCATTTATAAACAAGAAACACATAATCTGAACACAAACATTTCAGCGAATTCTACACTGCTTCCCATGTAACACGCAGCAATAAAACAAGACTTTTTAGAAGAAGCAGTATTAGTTTACTGAAAAAGGAATGACATACTTGACCAGTTCCTACACATTCCCAAATTATGCTGCAATCCTTCTCAGCTGATGGCGCTTCCTGTGAGGAGATTAGGTCTCATAAATTCTCTGAAATTACATTTAACTTCACAATACATCAAATGAAGTTTTAACACATAGAAACCTCTCTTTTCTCCTTTATCTAAAATACCTGCAGCAATTAAATCTTCCAATGACTTTGGAACATTTGGCAGTTATTTACTTATTTGAGTAATGAACCCCAGAAATTTTCCTTCTATGTGGGCTTAATTCTTGAACCATGTGAAAACTGTTTCTCTAGACATGGAAAGTAAGTTTGGGGTGGGGGGTGGGGGTGAGAAGGGGGGAATAAAAAAGTTTTAGCAATCAGTAGGAACAATTTTTTGTAGCAAAATCATAACACGGTTCCCTCTTTCACAAAGTAGGCTCAACAATAACCAATATTTTAAATATCTATTGATTGTGGCTGTGTGTTTACCCTTGTGGTGTCAGTAACACCTATAAAGAAATCCAGCTGGCTTTCAGGAACATAACGTGCAATCAGACCCTTTTTCAACTAGTCCAGGAAGAATCAGTGCATGAGTCAATATATTTTAATAAGAAAATGAAACCTTAACTCTGTTTAAAAAAAAATAAAATAAAAAAATCAAATCCTGGGAAGTCATTTTTACTAGCTTTATAAATGGCCAATTCATTAGTTGCATTTTGGAGTTCCAAAATAAATAGACCTTTGCGGCATGGCAATGTCACTTATTCCAAAGCTTTCAGGAGATGTTAAGAACTCCCCACTCGATCTCTGGGAATAATCCGTAGATCTGAACCATGCTTTAGAAATACATTTCCTATACAAACAAACAAACAAAACAGAATGTGTTACCAATCAACAAAATAAAATGTTACCTAAACAAGCACACACATTTAAAGGATAATAATGTTAGGTCAGTATTTAACATCTTTGCAGTAATTCCCCTAATATACCAGAAATATACTTTTTTACGTTTCCGTGGAATTTCATCTTATCCCTCTTACTCCAAAAAGCTCTTATTTTTAAATAAAAATACCAGTCTCAAAGTCATCTAATAGGGCTTGAAAGCTATGGCCTTACAAATGTTGCAGCTGCATACTTGAATGTATGATTTCACTTATATGCCATTATAATTTTAACACCAAGAATGTTTTACTTATCCATTTCTTTTATTTTGAGGTCATTCATGCATATATTTATTTTTAATTCTCTCCTCAGTTCAGTACTTACATGCTTCTAACTTCAGAAGCTTAGCTGTACTCTTCTTTTAGGAAGGCTCTCCATATATCCAAAAATAAGTCAGTCCCACTTTAGCACAAAAACATCTTAAACTTCATATTTATTACTGTATAGTCTTAGTCATGATAGTCTTTTCAAGAGGACATAGTATGAAAATTAGAAGTTTCTAACACTTAGATCTCTAGGATATTTGTTGCATGTGTTCAGGATTGTCATTTAGGTTGCGATGTTCTATTAAATGTAACATCTGAAAATGAAACCACATTGCTAAAAGTGATGCATTACTTAATTACTGTATGGAACTTTCTTTTTTAAGTCATACTGCTACTGCATGAAACAGATGATATGTAATTCTACAATATCAGATTTTAATAATATTTACCTTTCTTACTCATCTTTGTGTTGACTTGTAAAAGCAGAATAATTGTATTTCACTCCAGGCACCCCTTGTCAGGGACATAGAGTGCTCTTATAAAACAGATATTTAACATTTGTTCAAGTTATTACTGTATTGCAACAAAGCTACCTTTTTCAAACTTCGCTTTTCTTGCATGTGGATCAGGATAAAAACTCTTCTACTTATTCAACATAACGAATGTTAGAAGATCAGTTCAAAAGAATGTGTTATCAGAAGACATTCTGTTTTTAGAGATCTGTCAAGACCACATACTGAAGAGATCTCTGAAACCCACTGTACACAAATCTGTCACACCAGCAAACCAGAGAACTAAGCTTCCTACTATATATGAAACGTATCTGTATTGCAAGGGCCATCATAAAACTCTTTTAACATTTTAAAGCAGGCCACAGTTGCATCTCATGCAGACAACAGTTCATTCCACCTCTCAGTCTGTTTCCATCATTAATATCACAGTGTTTTTATTAAAGTTATAAAATACTATTCCCTGAAGTATACAGGACTTGAAATCAATACAAGAATTAAATGCTAAGCCTAGTTTTTTCAGCTTTCATTTCACCTGCTCCACAATATCACTTAGGGAGAATGAAAATCATACCTGAGGAGTACTTTTATTCAGAAAGGTGTAGAAATAGTGGAACAATACAAAAATCTCTGAAATCCCCAAGGATTGCTAAGATTTTATTCCTAGATCATCTTATTTTGGGAAGTTTTTGAAGACTAAAGCAACTGTTCAATCTTCAAGAACTTTAATAAAGGGGGGAAAAAAAAGGTATGTTTTACTCTACCAAGTTTTCGAGATACCAATTAATAAGACTGAACAAAAGGTTCTATTTAAATTATACATGTCTCCCTGTAAACTGAACAGGGATTTTGGTCTGAGTCTTGGGTTTGCTGTAGGTTGTTGGGGGATTTTGGTTGGTTGGTTTGGTTTGGTTTTGTTTGCTTGTTTGTTCTTGCCAGGAGTGTGTGTGGTTTTGTGGGTTTTTTTTTTTTCTCCTCACTTTGTAAAGGCAACATCACACAGCAGTGTCAGGGCAATGGTACCTTCTATGGTAAAAAATCTTATCTGTAGATAAGATTACAACTGTAATGACAAAGTTTTGCACCTAGATTTCTTTCATTTACCTGATTCTTGATTATGAGATGCTGTCTTACTATTCTACTAATTCCTCAACATTTACAAGAACTTAAGAGAGATAAAGCAAATCCACTGGAGATGCGAATGCAATATGCACAGCTGCAAGCATGATGAACTGCCATATGGATGTTTGCATCCAGGAGTCAAGTAGTCCGTAGTCCTAACTACATGTATTTTGCAGTATTAAGCTACAACTAATATGAACTACATAATATGAAATAAAAGTATACTTTTGAGAAACAGTGGAAGTATACTTTAACTTAAGCAATCGGCTTTACCTATTTTGCCAAGTATTCTTGAGTGGTCACGTGAAAAATTGGCTTTATGTGTGGGTGATGATCTAGTATTGAAACTAAATTATTATTTTTATTATCTATTTTTAATAGATGTGGTCATGGGATCATGACAAGGACAGCATCAGCTAAGGAGTCTGCCCTAGGCAATCATAATCCAGAAGTCCAAAGGCAAGGCCAGGAAGGTCAGAAACCTCCAGTGGAGCAGAAAGCCAAACACTCACTTGATCTTCATTTTCAAATGTTGTGGATGCAATCACAGACCTCAGAAATGGGTCACTACACTTAAATTGTTTCTTTCACAATTCTAAGAAATTCCTAAAACTAACATCAAGCAACTGTTCTTCTAAACACCATATACTTTTATGTGCTCTGCAAGGATTTATTTTATACTATCTGTCTTACATAGCTAAGTATGCTGATAATACCTTACTTCCTTATTCTCTTTCTAGATCTGAAGGGAAAAAAAAAAAAAAGAGAAAAAAAAAGAAAAAAAAAAGGTGTGGTATCTTCATAAGGACTGGCAGACAGAAGGCACAAATGAATGAGATGCTGTAGAGATTTCATGCAAAAAAACAGAGAAGCAGCAAGTCTCCAGCAACTCTTCATCACATTTGCAAGCAGGAGTAAAATGAGATTCACAAGTTTTAATGGATGACTGGGTTCCACAAGCACCAAAGCCATTATTATTGTTTCTTAGCAGAAAGTTATGAACATTTCTTCCCTAACAACATATTCCACTCCACTGTTAACACTGTCTCAAATGGGTTGAGATTAGAGTACTGTAATAATTTCCAAATTTATTTAAAAGTATAGCTTTTTCAACAACAAAGAAGCCTGCCTCCAGACAACAGACCATTACTAGTACAATTCAACACCTGGACTATGTTACCATATACTTCAGGAAATAACGGGGAAAAGATTTACACTTTTCTGTGACAGCGAAACTCTCACAGGAAGCCTCCACAGCTGAAATCAGAACCCCTCGCTGAGACCAAGAGGGCTATTTGGAGACCAGTAACGAGTGGTGTCCCTC
>NW_009915800.1:0-8011 GCF_000696875.1 Nestor notabilis | reverse complement strand
CAGTAGTGATCATCTTTACTGGTGCATCAGCCAGCTGTTCATTTGTTGTGCTGGGCATTTATCATTAGCCCCCTGCAGAACTGTGAAGTGGTTCTGGGTGTGGACATCAGATTTAGGAGGAATTCCCTTGCTGCTAATTGTCCTCTTCCTCCTTTTTGTGTTGTTTTTTTTTTTGTTACTAGTTCCCAGTTTCCTGGGTTAATGCCCTCCTTCTTTCCTGTGTGAGCAATGATGGATGCTTGTGGCCCCTGCACGGTTTGGCCCTGGAGCAAGCAGCCCAGGTTCCTCTCAGCTTCCATGGCATCTTTTAGCTTATCAACAGTCTCCTGCAGCTCAGCCACCTGCTGCTGGAGGTCCTCCACTATTATTTCCTCATAAGAACAAAAAAGAATTATTATTATTATAGCATAACTTACAACAAATTTCAAACTTTCTTTTGATAAACCAAGCAGACAAAGCTCCAAGCTGCCCAGTGTGAAACACTTTCTATGACCCTAAGATCACATCAGATTTGTTTCTGTATTCACTATGGATTTTAGTGATCTATAATCCATATTAAAATTTGGAAACAAGAACCAGATGAAGTTTTCTGTCACCAAAGCCATTTACAGAAGCAAGATCACTTCCCACCTTTTATTTTCTTCACTTCTATGTTCTGTTGGGTCTTTTGTTTGTTCCTTTTAAATTCATACACCCTTTGAGAGTCAGTTTCCTGGTGCTTTATGTTTAGACAGATACCAGAGCATTTTTTACTACAAAACCAAGTCTCTTTGAGGGGGTTGAAAAGCTCCAGACTGGTGTTTGTTAAAAGAAATGGAGTATAATTCAAGAATCCATATGGATAATTGCCTTTCCTCTCTGTCATCACAAAAAAGCTTTCTGTGCCTTCCATTATCCTGTCATTACTGTTTGCCCGTGCCTTCTTCACTCCTGTTAAAAGTTAGCTCCACTGAAAAGGAGTGGATACAACCAGGATGTTGACAAAGAAGGGATGCATAGATTTTCTCTTGCCCCATGTGATGAAGAACACATGCAGCTCCAGATGGTGCTATCACCAAAGATGATTGGGCTGTAGCTTTCCAAATCTCCCTGCCCACTCCACTAAATACCTACCTGCTTTAGAAATTGGTACAGAGCAAATTATACGGTATTACAATGCAAATAATTTCCTTCTTATAAGAATAAGCAACTAGGGAAACTTGAGCAGATTCAGTGAGTCATCTACGATCACACAGATCACACATGATGCTGGATCAAAGACTGAGTACAATACTACTGAATACCCATGATCAATTAATTACAATATGTAATCCTAACACTTAGCACCATCAACAGCATTTTTGTGTTATTGTAAGAGAGAATGAACACCATAAATGAGATGCCATCCTCAGCCACTTTTACAGAATTACTGAGAAAGTAAAGACCATATCTTTCTACTGCTCAAGAACAAATTTCTTTTAACCTAACTGACTTTTAAGGAATGTGTATGTATTCCAGAATGGAGTAGTTCAGCAGTTTCACTTCAGCTTTTGTTTTATTGACTAACTGTTCTTAGAAGTTTAAGATACAAATGAGCATCCCAATGCAGTTACTCTGCATATGATAGAAGATAGCATCATAAGGCAGAAACCTGCTATTTCCACTTGGAAATTTAACTGCAAAATTCTTCCAGTAAATCAGTTTTATTGTAGAGGAAAATTACACACTTCTGGTTTATTGCCAACAGCATTGACAATTAAAAGGCTATTTTGCCTACTTCTACCTTATTCTATAGAACAGAGAACTATAACTCCTTCATACATCAGTTTAGTCTGTCTTTAAAATGATGACACTGATGCTCACCACCTTTGTCCTTTCAGATCTGTGATTGTAAGAACCTGAAGCATTGCTACATCCTAATGGGATTCTGGCTGTCACACAATGAAACTCCACATTTCAGAAGTCATGCTGGCTTGGATAAAAAGCCAGCGTGATTCAAAAGTGGCACTAAAAAACCAGCCAAAGCTGAAAACAGGATTTACCGAGTTTATAGCCAGGTTTTTGTGAAGTGCTTCAGGATCTGCTTACTTTTAGAGAACATTTCAATAATGTGCTTAGTGCCTAATGAATCAGGACCAATGTTAACATACATCCCCAAAGATAAGGGAAAAGAGACAAAGAATTTTTACACATCTTATAAATTCTGACTTTTTTTTGTGCTGACATATAGTGAAGCATTGTTACTGCTTGGTTAAAGTATGTGTTTGTTTGCCCTCTAACTTCTCTTGAACTTTAATGTTCAATATGTTCTATTTCCATCACTGAGCAAAATACTCCAATTATTTCATTTGAAATGGTTGACAAGTCACAGCCCCTTCATTTAGGGAATAATAAGTGTTTGGGGCAGGAAAGTTGGACAGGATTGGTTCTAGTAGAGTTGGAAATAGAGCCCAGATTCTCATTATGACAAACAAATGTATTGTTCTATCAGTTTTATCAACTAGCTCCCAGGATGAACATCTCAGAATTCTATGTTTGGGATGGATAAAATGGAGCTATTCCAATGAATTAATTTCAAAAAGGCAATAAAATAAGGAACATAAATGCACACAGTGGTCCAGATTCCTGATAGTATTGGGTGATTAACACACAATTGAAAACAAGAGTACTACCAAAATGTTCCTAAATTTATCATTTAAGCAAGATTTAGACTAAAACTTTTAACAATCTTGGGTTTATCCTACATAATTTTCTTTATCAGGAAAAAAAAAAAAAAGCAGAGTCAAAAAATCCTGGTTTAGGTTGGAAAGAATATATGCAGTTCAAGAGTCCAAGCACTGTGGTTATACGTGGTGAACTGTAAGCATATACATGGTGAACACGAGCATTTTACTTCACGGAATGACTGTACAAATCAGATGTTTGAGCTGAAATTCTGGAAAACCCAAATACAGGTTTTATAATCAGTCTTATAAACTTGTAATTTAAGAAACTAAAATTTCTAGAGGACAAGCCAAATTTAAAAACAATCACACCAAATAATATAAAATTAAACAATCAAATACAACAAATCCCAAACTTTTTTACACAAAGTATTGCAGTACAGGCTGTAATCACAAACACAGTTGGAAATAGTTAACAGGAATGACAGTGAAGGAGAAAAAGTTGGCTATAAGTGCCAATCACAGCATTTACTGTGCCAGATGATAGAAAATGCATAGTTTGCTGTGAACACAAGCTATTTCTGGCAAGGTCTTTCCAGTAAAGATATGAGGTATTAATTGTATATAGAATAACGTGTGGGTTTAAACACATCTTTGTATAATTCTGGCTACCCTTATTCAAAACAGAAGAAATCTAAATGAAAGCAGCTTTTCACAAGGGAAAGCCACTACTTAAATCAAAGGAATTGAAATTCCATACTCTTAAGTAAAGACAGAAAGAGCTTGGGAATTAGGTTAGCTGTGGTAGTGTCCCTATATACTCACAGAGATCAAACATCAGTAAGGAATCTTTTGAGATAAAGTATGAAAGAAAAAATCCAGGTGGTTATTAGTTAACACCTAAAGCAGAAATTATAAGGTGCTAACCATCGGGGAGGAGAGGTCTAGAACAGAATACATCTGCTGCCCAGGCTCCACTATGAGAACAGGCGAGGAACAGGGAAAGGGAAAAGATAACTTGCCAGTTTGAAGATGGAGGCCAATCATTTTATGAAACAGATTACATAGTGAGATAATCTACTGATCATGCATTAATGACATGAGATCCTTTTCAATCTTAATCTTAAAAAAGGATGGTCTTGTGACTAATGCACTAGCCAGAAAGCTATGTTTTGTCCCAAATAGTCTGCATAACATAGGTCAATACAGAACACCAAGGACCTTATTTTCAAAATTTCTGAACATTTACAACCATAAAAAAAGGAGCAGGAAGTGCTCTGAAGTTTCTCAAGTTGCATAAGCACAGACAAAAATAAGCAATTATCTGTCTCCATTTTAAGTCCTTATCTGTACTGCGGAAATAATAACTCCTTGTTTCAGAGATGTGTTGTAAAGCATTAACATTTGCTTGGTTCTTAGCTATCACTGCAATTAATTCAAATTGTAAATGCTGTTCTTTAGCAGTGATAAACCTGTATGTGACCAAAAGAAAATTTTAAATCAATTATTGCTAAGCAGGAAAGAAAATCCAAAGAAAAACACAGCCAGATGAGAGGCTAGGAGTCCTGGCTTGACCTTATAACCAGCAGGATGACAAGAGCCTCCCAGACAACACAGAACTCACTAAGACTTACAAGCCTTGACCTGTGTAAATTAACCAGTGTCTTAAACACACAAAGCAACAGGCCCAAGCATATACTTAAAAGAATCACTTGCTCTAAACTGGCTTTTTTCCTTTGAGTCTCTGTGCCAAAGCAAACAAACAATTCGGATTGCTATCTTAATTTCCCCATTGAGAGTTAAATTAGTAAATATTTGCTAGAGGATTCAGAGAGCACACAGTACCACTTACTTATTTACATGGTTTCCATCTTGTTTACATGAACAACAAGGCCTGGGTATGCAATTTGTGAGGCTCTGTATTGTACCCCTCTACCCAGAGAATGTAAATATGATCCCCAGCTTCCCAGGGCTTAGAGAAACAGTAAGTTTTATTCCCAGTGTTTATGCCAGCTTCTGCTTCAGATGATATAGCATCCTTGTGTTTTCTGACTTTCAAGAGGGTAGGTTAAAGAAGGAAAATAGAAATAATGATAATAATCTAAAAAAGAAAAAAAAAAAAAGAAGGATTCATGCTGGGATGTTTCTCAGTTATATTCTACACTGGACTATTCTACCTGTCATAAATAAGGGGGTGTTAGAGTAACACTGCTGTAAGCTGGTAATACTCAGGTGCTTGTATTCAGAAACAGCCTCCAACCAGTTAGAGTAGACATTTGATAACTGCTCTGGAGGAAAGAAAAATAAACACCATATTTTCCGGTTTTGCTACCTACTACTGACTGTACTCCCTATTCAGATTTAGAATTTTCATCTATTGTCCTCAGATACCTACATTTAATTTACAATTTATAGGTATTTAAACATCTACATAAAATTAACTGTGTAATATGTAGTATTCTATTATTGTAAAGCTGGTTGAAATATTCCTAATAATATAGACTTATACTTCAGAAATAACACAGTTACTGTCAACCTACATGACCACAAAAAGCATCTTGACATGTAGACTATCCCCTAATATGAGGGAATGGAAAGTGCCCAGCACCTTGGCCATCTGAGGAGGAATCAAGTTCACCCTCCATATGGCTTGAAGCTGACAAAATAGCTATAAACAAATTCTCCCCTTCAAAATTTCCACTGAAAGTAGAAATATTCTGCAAGATGTCTTTTTTATTTGGTAAACAGAAAACATGTAACCTATAATTACAGTAGCAGAATATTAGCTAATAAAAAATGTAATAAATATATATCTGTAAAAAGGCTTAAATCATGGAGATATGTACAAAATAGAAGACGTACTCTATTCAGTATACACAGTCTTCATATAAACCTGGAAAAAATAGTTAACAGAAATGTGATTAGCTAAAGGAATCATCTTTACTCATGAAAGCAACTAAACAACTAGAAAAGTATCTGAAAAGATAGAAAGATTAAAAATATTTCATTAGCTCAAATCAGGTCTTACGGTAATCTAAAATGTTTCACACCTTTAATGAAAGACTTTATGTCAAAGAGCACTGCCTGTCTCTGTCAATCTGCATGTCAGCACTGAAAAAAGTGGCGAATAACCTGGTGTGTGCCCCAACACTACAGCCAGCTGACCACAGGTGCATTGCAGCACCTCTATGATGCTCTCCTGCTCACCAAAAGTCTGATTCTCCACTAGTTTGGGATCTGTTGCAGCATAAAGGTCACAACTGTTTACACTGTACACACATATGGAAAGTGAAATTCATAATCCTAAACAGGCTTCTTAAAAAGTTATTTGTTGACCTTATAGGAAACCTGTGTCATAGAGTCTATTGCAGACCAGATATTATAATTAGCATCAATAATGCTTCTACATCCCTGGCTCAAAGTAGTATTCTGACATATAACACTATTTCAAGAAAATAAGGACTGAACAGTCCTTAAAAATAATCTATTTGAAAAATGTGAGTTTTCAACCTTTTTTATTTTGCTCTTTCAATATCTTGAAAGTCTGATATTTCCCCCCAGTTTTTGCCTCTTGGATTTTCCAATAAACTCCACTTCTTTTACTTTTGTTTTAATTTTTGTGTCCTACCACTATAGCTTCCCCAGAGGTCTTCACCTCACCAGAAGAAAGGTGACCTATGCTCTAATTTTACAGAGGAAAATAGGATCACAGGTCACACAGCAAGCAAGTGGTAGAGCTAGAAATAGAATCTACATTCCAAAAATTTCCAGAGCCACAGCCTACTACTTCATATGGACTCTTAATATATGATACATAGGGAAATGCTTTCAAGAATAACTACAAGGAAAGTAATTTGAGACCCTGACACCCATAGGGAAGGAAAAAAACATGAAGCAATAGTTAAACAGGTAAAGCTGACAGCACATTAGACAGAAGCAGGCAAGAATATGGGAGACAGATTGTCTCTGATTTCGTACCAAAACCAATCTTAATAAGAAGGCCCTTTTGTTATTATGGATCTTTTCAACTGCAGATAGAAAAATGAGAAGAGGTTGGGAATAGCAAAGATCATGACATTTGTTTTAATAGATGGCACTGGGCAACACACAGCTGAAATGGTTGCTAATCTGAAATCTATGTATGAGGAATACTAAAACAACTAAGAATGCTTACATTAAAGGAATAATTAAAAGCAAGCATAACAACTAGTTATAAAAATTATAAACATGCTATGAAAGATGAAAAATTATCAGCATGGCACAAAGAAGAATGTGTCTAGGAGTAAAAAGATTAAATAAGATAAAGAATATTTAATTATTCGTGTCAGAAACAGATTTCTAATGATCAGACCTCTTAGGCAGTGTAAGTCTCCCAAAGGGAAGAGTAGAGTTTCACAGCATGGGTCTTTTAGCATTAATAGCAGGAATATTAAAATGGTCTTTCAAAGCAACCTAGTATATACACTCTACTTTTGCTACCCTCTTAGGGTAATGAATGCTACAGTAGCATTTATATCTTCTTGCAGAATGCATCCTGCAGACACAGCAATGACATTTTTTCTCTTCTCTAAGAGTATTAAATTACTTAGGGATCTAAAGCACAAGGTCTTTCACAGTGAAAGACAGCAAAATAATAGTGAATGGGAAGTAAAACCAAACCTGTCAAACTAGGGTTTTCTACCTTAGTCACAGCCCCTTGGTATGACTGTTTCTGGATGCTAAGGTGCCATGGCGGGAGCAGCAGGATTTCCTTGTGGTAATACCACCTGCTTTTGGCAATGGAGAGTTGGAAACAACCAACCGTTCTCAGCACCTACCCTATGGCTTGTAGTTTCACTAAGACAACTCAGACTGTTGCCAGGCAAGATTTTAGCACAAAAGCAGTAAGGGCACACCAGTTGAATGCTTGGCTCTATTTCTGGTTCTAATCTGTAAGCGGATGGTGCAGTTCCCCATAAAGTAGATAACAAATACAAGGTAGATGATATCTTTTGTGTGTATTTCAGGCACTCAAATATTTAAAATGATTTATAGCTCCATTTTCTTAGTTGTCATTTAAGAAATATGTTCATGTGTGGGTTTCTAGCTCACCAGTCTTTCATTGGACCAACTACGTAGCTTGCATGTTATCACAAGGGATAATAAACTAACTCTACTTGAAACACTGGCTTACGGCAACTTTAAGCTCTGCAGATAGTTATACTATTCAGACTTAACTGACACACTACAGAGGAATACTTAGTGAATAATATACACAATGCAAGCACCTGTAATGGAATCAGTGGAGCAAGATAAGGAAGCTATCTAGCCCCTTCCTACGTAGTGCATTGTTTAACATTCCCTGTTTAACTGCAATGTTATTCTTTCCT